>NW_013952927.1:210038-270447 GCF_001266775.1 Austrofundulus limnaeus | reverse complement strand
GCAATAAAAGTTATATCATCTGCTTTTATTTTTTTATTTTATTGCATAACAGAATACCAAAGAGCGAAAATAAATAAATAAAATAAAATAAACTGGAGCACCACCAATTTACAATATTTCTTTTTATGGCCAATCATTTTCTGTGCTCCTTGTCTTTGATACATTTAAAACTGAATAAAGAAAATATGAGAAAAGTCTTGCTTGAAAGGATAAAGAATTGTGACCTTCATACAATTTAAGTTTAATTCACAAAAACAGAAACTTTTAAGTTTGATGGTKCCTGACGTTTATCATGTTGTTGCATATTGATGYCAGGATAAAAGAGAATAACTGATGTCATGATTATGATGCTTTAAGTTAATCTCAATTATATTTTAACGAAAACCCTTAAACTTCCTAGTTAGGCTTCAGCCACATCTTCATGGTACTCTGTCTTCCTGTCTCTTCAGACCTGTGTACTGGCTGGGTAATGAAACCCTGAGGGTGTCGGCTGCCCTTTTTGCTGAGAACCGTCKGAGATTGTGTCAGGGGTTGAAAGCTAAAGAAGGTTTGGTGCCAAAGTCTGTGGTGGTGCTGCAGGGAGGGGAGCAGAATCAGAGGTACTGCACAGACAGTTAGTTCATTCCTCCATAACCCCTAAACAGTCAATAAGTCTTTGTCATGACAACCTAAGAAAGTTGGACAGGGGGCATTTGTATAAACATAACCTTTGTTGATCTCTGATCCTTTCAGGAGTCTTTCTTTCACTGGGCTTTTGGAGTGACCGAGCCTGACTGCTAYRGAGCCATTGATGTGGACTCTGGGAGATCCATTCTTCCTAAACTGCCTGAAAGCTATGCTACTTGGATGGGAGAGTAAGTACCACTAATCCTCAAAGAGCTGTGTACGCTGCCAACACTCATCAGCTGTGAGGACAAGGATGAAAGCTGTGAATTTAGCCGTCAAGTTCTCAACCAGTCATATTTAATTTATTAAAAGGAATTATTTCAGACATTTTTTTTTTTGCTTTCACCCAAACATCTTACTGACATRTTTGACTGCATTATTCAAAAGGCTGCTCCTGTCACATCACCTTCACACAAAACTACCCAATAAACTGCATTCATAAAACATAAATGTTGCAGTCAGACATACAATTGAAGTTTTGATTAATGTTTATGACTTCTGTGGTTGGCTATTTCTGGAAAGCTAATTTAAATGCTAATTTGTGGGAACAATGTGCCAATTAGAAAATATTATGCATAAACTGTTCCTGATTATGTAAATGTAGCTGAATTTTGCGTGGAATATTGCATTTAAAACATACAGTAGTTAATAGAATAATCTGAAAAATAGATTATATCACAGTTCTTTCCTTCARAAGTATTAGCTATAAACCCAACATTTAACCTGAGCACTAAGTCATGTTTTGGATGCTGTCACCTACTAATCATTAAATGTCTTTACCTGGCACCTGGTTTTCTTTTAACCTGAACTCCAATCTTACTACAGTCTGGCAGCTTGATGAACTATAAAACAGATTGCATTAAGAGCTCCAGTATTTAATGTTTGTGTGACAGCCCTATGGAAAATCAATATATCTAAAAAATAAAATCGTCTTTTTCAGTGTTTCAGTTATACATAAGTCCATAAGTTTAACAAAAACAAAAACCAAAGCACAACAGTAGTCGCTTGACACAAATACACACCAATTTTATGTCTTAAAACAGCAAATACTGATTGTATCATGCATGATTAAGTGAGGTACGTATGTGCTTGTTACAGAGCGGGATGGGAGATGGTCATTTAATTTTAATTAATGTTTCTTTAATATCCTACAGGCTCTGAGAYGACAAATATTTGAAACTGAGCAATTGATATAAATTTGTGTCCTGATGCATCTCAGTAATCCAGAGAGGAGTAAAAGAAGCCATTTTTTGTGAAGAAAGACCGTCCATCATTAAACAGAGGTGGAGGCCTCCGTTTCCAGTTGTCCCCCTCCTACAGTACTGCCATTGCCAGTATCACTCCACCCCCTGTTAACAATAGGTGTTAATTAGGTGTCAGCGATAACCATGTGATGTGAGTATCAGTCACATGGAGGCAGGGCTTAAAAGCCTGAATTTTGCCTGAAACTCTCAGACTGAAGAAGTCTCTTGGAGGAGAGACGAAACGTTTCATTASAGAAGAACCCGTCCAGAAGACCTAYACAATTTTTTTCTTTTTGAWATAAATTTGTGTGATTTGAAAAGATCYGTGTGATTTTTTTCATACATCTGTACACCTGCAAAATAAAGAAGATTTGGTGTAGTTTACGGACGTTGTGTACAACTTGACAAGTATGCTGTTAGCAAAATAACTTATAAACCACTAGATGGATTTTAAAGAAACTCTCAGAAAATTATTATTATTAGCTCTCTTCAAGAAGCCTAATCAAAATGGCTGCCACAGCTAATCTACATAAAACACAATTGTGTACAACTCAGTGGATTGTATAGATATTGAGCAMATATTTGGTGTGATGGTTGCTGAGAGTCATCGACACATTTCCTGAGCTGTTAGAGATTTCACAAGGTCTTTGTTTTGTTATGATTGTCTGTATTGTTTTATTTTAGTTTCTGTCTTGTCATCTGTTTTCTTCCTCCTGTCTGCCTTTGCTCCAGCCCCGCCCACTCTCACCTGCTCCTCGTTTCTCTCCCAGATGTTTCCTGTTTGTGCTCGTTCTGTATTGTCCTGCCCTACCAAGCCTTGTGAATTTTTTTTTTTTTTAAACTGCCCTGACAGCACTATTTGTTTAAATAAATTTTGATTTTTGGTTCTTTTGAAACTGCCTGCATCATGGGTTCATTCCTGCCCGAAAATCATGACGCATTTAAACCTTTCAGATTCAAGGTGGAGGCCACTTTCTAGTTAGTTATTTGCTTTATTTATTATTTCTAATTCAACTAGATATTTGAAGTTCATTTAGAAATGTTTCACAACACCAGCTCTGTCAAAATCACTGGTTCAAACCAAACGTATTTCCTCCGTGCCTTTTTGGAGTCACGTTCTGTCACTCATGGAGATTTTGTTTTTAGTAAAAAGGATAGGAACTATTTTTAAAAACGATTTTGTAAATCTGATGTTAGAGTATAAAACGTGTGTTTGTSTGTTCATTGCACTTAGTTTTATCAGTGATCCTCGTTTTCACCTTGTTGGCAGGATCTTCTCTAAAGAGCACTTCAAGGTGAAACATGACGTTGATGAGGCGCACCACGCCTGTGATGTAAGCATGTTGATACTTTTCATTAAAGCTATTACGTGCACTAAATGAACGTCTGAGTTTGACTCGTGTCCAAAGTCGTTAATGTCCCTGTAATTATTCAGCAACAAACATTTTATGTGCCCTTCTTGGCAGAAATAAATGTTTGTTGTTCCAGATCGTTTGATCAATATGACATTTCCACTCAATCCATGTGCACACTCACACATATAGGCCAGTATGAGTGTTCTCCATCATTATGACGAAATTAGGGTTCAGCTCTGACTGAGCTCAGCTAACAAAAGTCTTGGCTGGCTTTTACTTACAATTAGATTTGCATTCCTAACCTGCAGCATCATTTAAATTGGCCCATTTAGAAAAGTTCACGCATTTTCAGGCTGAGCTAAATTGTCTGTTCTGGGAGTTTTTGGTAAATGTTTATCAGTGTTGTCAGCAGATTCMCGGGAGGGCGATAGAGCAGAGTTACAGCTCCAGAACTCATTTTGGACTACCTGAGTTACATGTTCATATATTCAAAATATTATATCCCCACTATAATGAAGAAACTTTTTGCCAAACAACTGAACTCTGAGAAGGTTAATTAGTCCAACGATCCTCCACTCGTTTTCATTTTTACGCTTTATTCTCATGACTCATTCTTCCAATACTTGCAGTATTTTCACATCTCAGTACCTGTATGACGTGTTAGATATCTTAATTAGTCACCTTTTTTWATCAAGTAGCAGCAGCATCTTAACACTGTAGGATTAAATTAGAAAAGTGGGATATGCGTCACATTCTCCAATACAAGAGCACTTGATAGTGAACAATATTAAGGTGTCAGTGCTGTGTGCAGAAAGACAGAAATATGTTCTCACTGAGAGTTCCAGATGGGATAATAGATGCGTTTACCCAAAAACTGTAAAAAAAACATCTCTCAGGGAGAAATCACATTCCATTCAATCAATCAATCAATCAATCAATCAATCAATCAATCAATCAATCAATCAATCAATCAATCAATCAATCACCTTTATTTAACCAGGTAGAGCCCGTTGAGATCGAGATCTCTTTTACAAGGGTGACCTGGTCAAGTGGTCATCAGCACACATCACATAGTAATTGACAAAGCATTTGCATTGATCAAAAAGAAAATAAGGAAAAAAGAAAACTACAATCACAGTAAGTAGAAGTTGACAGTTCAGAACCATCAGGATAAGACAGAATTCTTTAGGTATTTACAATTTCTGGTAGACTTGAAAAGATTTTTAGGTGAGAACAAATAAAAAGATAAATAAAAACAGACAGACATGGTTTGAGTAGAAACAGTTAAAAGTCGACAGTGACATGTATAATGGATAAGTAATGTTYAGAAACATCTGCAACGGTCAAGTTTCTTGATGACGTTATCTATCACGGTTGACATGAAAGATCTAGGAGGGATGAGTGTTGACAGTTTCAGATCTGTCTGTAAGTTGTTCCAGGCTGAGGGGGCTGCGAAGCTGAATGCTCTTTTTCCCAGTTCACTTCTGACAGGAGGAACTGACAGGAGAGTTTTTTCAATAGATACACGACAGTTTTYAATAAACAAATGCTGAGCTTTTTTTTATTGTTGTTCTTCATTCAGGTCCTGTGGTTTCCTCCTACATACCAAAAACATGCATGTTAGGTTAAATGGCCTGAACTTACACTACAGTCACTCACCTGTTTATACACACATTCACACACTAATTTTATGTGTAAAATTGTATGTATTTGAATGTGTTGATTTACTTTTTAAGCTGGTCTATTTTTATGGAGAGTTCACTGCATCCTATTTTTCCATTCAGGGGATTAGGACACCCCGCCCACCACACACACACTCACACACACACACACACACCACCACCACCACCACCACCAACAACAACAACAACAACAACAACAACAACAACAACAACAACAACAACAACAACAACAACAACAACAACAACTTTGTCAGGAGGAGCTAATTGTTCTAAGTGCATGCTGTCACAGCGTGATTTTATTAGACATAAAGTTATTTGCCTTGAGCAATGTTTGTTTTCTAGATGTGTTACCTTTATAAAAATTAAGTCCAATATTCATAACACACCAGAATTCTGAATTCTTTACAGTAAACATGAACAGATTCATATTTCTGCCAGTTTATTTGTAAATTCAAAACAATTCTTATCCCGGTGCAGGTGTTTCTGCTGGTGACAACAGTAAATGTTTCTAACACTCTGAGGTGATTACCAGCCATGGGGTTTTCAGGAAACAAATGAGGCCTTGAGCGCTTGTCCACACCTTGTTAATTCTTGGCCAATTGTTTAAACTGTGTTGTTGTGAACTCTCCAATCTCTTTTGTTTCAGTGCATCAAAATAGCTAACATGTTTATTAATGTTGGAATATTTCAGCTCTATCGATATAAACCTAAACAGCTGTTCACTTTAAAAACACATTGGAACTGTGTTTAGTTTATTCATTTCTGCTGGTCTCTGCTTTTCTGCCATAAGATTTGCTAATATAGGCCACGTACTGTACGTCAGTAATTTCAGCCAATTAGTCTGAGRACCCAATTAAGGTGGTGTAATGATTTTTTTTTAGAGTTCACAACTTTTAAAACAAATGTAACSTCACAGCCTAGCTGTGAAACCATATTCTTCCACCGACACTGAAAAAAACTTTATTAACCCTGGTAATTGTCAGATTTTAAATGTGATAAATGAGAAAATCTGTTTCTCCAGTTTAGCATTATTAGAGTTGGACGTGTGTATCTTTTAGGTTGACCTGAACATTTCATCGTTCAGTCATTCCATCAGAACAAGATTCAATTTAGAGATCATTTCTATGGGTCCAGAGTTGGGAATGACGTTCTGTTTTTATGACAYAAATTTAGAGAAATGTCACAAAAGTGTTTCAAGAATTTTTAGCAGTTTTAATTGTACTAAAGGGAAATAATGTCACAATGTTAGTCAGCTTTAGGTGGTGGATTTGTTCGAGACATTTAGGCTGCTCGGGGAAGGATTTCCTGAGAGACTACAGAATGACCTTTATTTCCAAAAAAAAACTGAAAGTAGATGAAAATTAATTCTTGACAGTTCATAAGTGCTTCTGTGGGTCCAACTTTTCAATTATTTCCCATCTGCAGTCCTGCAGACTGCAGATGTCCTGAGCTGAACCCAGCAGTTCTCCTGACACCTGTAATCATCGTGTTTTTATACATCATTACARTTTAAAATGTTTATTTGATTGATTACAAGCTACTAGCTCACATATCATATAAAATGTAAAAAAATAAAATAAATAACAAAGAACTGTGTGACAGGTTATAAAAACTGGAAAGCAAGTTGTTCTAAAATGTATAAACCCCTTGTTCGGATTTTACTGTGTGTGCCAAAATTTAATCAAATATAGAGTAACAACATTTGAAGTCACCTGGTGGAGGTGAATCAGATTACAGCAGCGAGGACAGAACTGACAGTGGGAGCTCCAGCTGTGAAGCCTCCTTTGATGGAATGAGTCTGTACAATCCTTGGCATTAATTTGCAGAAATATAATCAGAAATATATTTTTAGGGAAGTTATCTCTTTAAAATTTATAATCAGAAATTAAACAGACTGTTCGACAYACTAACATTTGCTGACAAGCTGTTTTGAATGAAAATCGTTTTAGCGAGAAATCTTGTTTGCTGCCAATGAACAGTAATGTTAGTTTTGTCTTCACATTTAGTCTTTAATCTTTTTTTCTAAGTGCACATAAATTAGCTTAAAATTTGCAAAATGTTCTGTTTGACTGTTATTACAATGCTTACTGGCAATCAATCTTACACCCAGGTGTGGCCGGTCCATAAGGGCACCCCACCTAAAACAAAAATTAATTCGCCCCACAAAGTAGTTCCTCCTAATAAACAATGTAAATAGTTTATTTTCTTTGCTTGCTATGTATTTTATTTAAATGAAATTTTAAATGGATTTAGTTATTCATGCTCAAATTTTTACTTATTTACAGTTGGGTCTATAGGGTCTTTTTTAAACTTATCTGTATGTGAATGACTGTGCTAATGTAGAGCTGTGGTTTTGAAATCATCTCAGTTTGACTCTTGTTTAAGGCCTTGGAGTTGAGATGCGTGGTTTTATGGGTTTATTTTTAATTAATATTACCCTGGCTACGCAAATCAGYAGATAAACGGTAATATGCATTCCTTTAAAGTGAATTTAACAGGCTTTCTTACAGCAYAATAGTGCTGATAAGCAACAGATTTCAACACATTTCATTACATTTTGTTTAACTGATTTTGTTTCCTCACATTGAACTCAACTGCTTTTGAAAAGTCAATAATTTACATCTACATTGCATCTTGTAGAGTTGGTCCGTCCTGTCTTCCCCTGTTTGTCACCATCTTCCGAGTGAACAACACTGTTTTATACCCAATTGGTGAGTGTGTATTATTTTTGTATACTGAACAATCAAATAAATTTAAGATTCTTTAAAACTCTTGAAATGATCTGTCGTAATAAGTTAAGTAAATGTTTGTAATTAGAAATAAGGTCTTCTCTGTACTTTTCTCTCTTTATTTTCCACTGTGGATTGAAATAATGAACTTCGTGCTTGTTTGGTTGTCTTTGTTATTAGAATTTGGACACCTCCAGACAAATTGACATTTCCAGAAATGAGGAAGAATTCTTTTCAGTCACACCTCTTGGAGAGCAGATCTGTATGAACCCTCTGCCCTCTCCTCTTGTAGCTGACAAGACTCTCTTTTTATGGCCTTTCAAAAAAAAAAAAAGAGGAATAAGTGTTTCTTCTGGTTACCTTTGGCTCAGATTTAATAGATTCCATAACTACACAAATAAATCTGGTCCCAAGCAATGTGACAAATCAATGTGAAGGGTATGACTCAGCTGCCTGCCTAGAAAACAACAGTTTAAATCAAAATTTCTGGTGCAACTCRTCGTAGGTTGGAACCAGTTCAGACACACTGCAAAACCCAAGTGAGAGAGTTCTCCATAGAAATGACATTTTGCATTATTTTAGATGCAACATTCTGGAAAATTATTGCTCACAAGCTGATTTAGAGGTGGTTTTATTTATTTATTTATTTATTTATTTATTTATTTATTTATTTATTGTTTTTGCACCAGATGTTAAAAATTAGTTCAGAACAATGTCTATTTTAGACTTTATGTTACTGATATTGTATCGTTTTGCTTAAGGTTAAATGTGAATGCTGCTTAACTTGTATATTTATTATCACATCGTAATAAAAAAGTTGTTGACGTTGTGTTTGCAGTTGTGTTTCTTAGACTGACAATAAGCTGGAAGTCCTGCGCTGCACCAACAGGATTTCCAGTAAAGATCTTCTTTCAGTAAATAAAATTTAATTAGCTTACAATGTAGTTCCTAACTGTTCATGCCTGACTGTTTTTACAGATACGTTTGTTTGCTGTTAATTTAATTAAAAGCAGTTTGTGTCTAGTTCTGTGGCTTAGTGAAAAAGAACATAACGTTTTTTTTTATTATTATTTCTGCCAATACTGTAAAACGTCTCAAAACTTGCTTATCATGCAGGGTTTATTTATTATTGTTTATTTATTCATTTGTAGTTTAGGAAGTGTGTAAAACCAGAAAAAAATAATGACATGGAGAGGTTAGTTATTTCTTTRTCTACTGGATTTATAAGTCTTTAATGACAAACAGGACATGAATGCATTTTAGTTATTCTACAACATATATAAATGAGAGCCAATTACATTTTTGCCTTCAAAACTTTTGCAACTGCAGTKAAATTGTACATTTGAAGCTTTATAATGGTGTTGTCTGCCTTGATCAGTATGTGCTCTGCATGTCTGCCATGGTCCTAAACAAAGAGAAACACCACAACAGGTAAATAAGACTTGGAAGGATCTAGTTTATTTTTGGCAGGTCACACATGAATCATTTGTAAATTATAATGAATAAAAGTGTAAAAAGCTTTTCTCAAAGCAAAATATGTCTCAAATGCTTATAAAAACTCCACATGTCAGAGTTTTGATGTTTTCAAGAAAAATAAAGCTTTGCCTGATTTAGGTGTGTGCAGACTTTTGACTTTTATTGCTGTTGAACAAAAACCAAAATGACCGGAGTGATGTTTGACTGTCTTTTAATACTTTGTTTTTCTTTTCAAAATATGCTTGTTTTGAAGGTGTGAGGTGGGCTGACATGCACCACCCGGCTGTCAAGGTTCACCAGGAAGAACACGTTAAATTCGGCATCTGTCGAGGACGTGTTGAAGGTCCACCTGGGCTCCGTCTTCATGCCCCATGGCCTGGGACACCTGCTGGGGCTTGATGTGCATGGTGTGTGGGGGTTATCCTGAGGTGAGAAGAGGGTGCTTAAAATTCTGAGAGTGTGCTCACCACCACCTCGTCTGCAGCTGAGGACGTAACAAAGACAGCTTTGAGTCAGCTGGAGAAAGAAACACATTCCTGTTAGTTAAATATTGATGTGTCATCTATAATTAAACAGACTGCAGAAGTGAGCAGGTAAAAAGTTCAGGATGAGGGCAGGAGAGTCTGAACCCTGGACACAGATGGTTTCCTGCTGCGGTGAACGAATTTGTTCTGTTTTGACAAGTAAAAGGAAGAGCAGTTCAAACGATGCTGCTGTCAGACGCTGATGTTAGGAAAGATGCTGTTTCAAACTGACCTAAGATGAATGCCGAGTTCAGTCTGTGGAGAAACATGACAAGCAATAACTTCAGTGTCTTTTGGAGAGCAACGCTGAAGAATTTAAACATGATGGCTTAGTGTAATGACAAGATTAGCTGGGTTCTTCTAAGTGGATGAGAGCACTGATATATAACAGCTTTGTTAGTCATCAGGTTCAGGTAACTGTAAAAGTGCCATAAAAGTACTTTGCACCTAACAGTATTAAAAATGATTTTTTTTGTGTGTTTAAGCATGTCACCGAGCCTGGATGGGCCGCCTGGTCCAGGAGTGGATGGTTCTCACTGTGGACCCCGGCATTTACTTAATCAACCACCGGCTGGACCAGGYCCTGGCTGATCCCACCCAGAGCTGCTTCATCGACAATCAAGAGCTGGCTCGATTTTGAGGGCTCACTTTATTTTGTCGGTCTTTTGGTTTGATTCAACCGGGACACAAGGATAGATGTTAACTGCATAAATTCTAAACAAGTATCATTATAAACTGATGTTGGGATTGTTTGGTGTAAGTGTCTACAGATGTAGTTTAGTGACAAATTTAAATTTGTTGCAATGTAGTGAGGAAAAAAAGATAAATTCTACTTTTTGATGCATATTTTGCATTGAATGATTGAGCTCATTTGTAGTTCGATTGCATTTTTGATTCACTAAGCTCATTAAATAAATGTCTACTGAGATTGATTTTGTTGAATGCCTTCTAATCATAATGTCACTGTTGTGTGTAGACGAGGACGACATCGCCATGATGGCTGATGGTATGGAGCACGATGGAGGAACTCAACACATTTATGGCCGACTCTGCCAAAGCTTTCAGCCCATTTCTCAGTAACTGATGGCAAATATCCAGGCTGTATGCTGCAGTGTCACAGCTACTCTTCATGAAAATGTATACTTTAAAGATTATTTTTATACTGCATTCGAATACAGCTTTCAAAGTAATGCGACTATTCTCACAAATACAAGAAATATATTTTTCAAGGGAAGGGAACAAACTTTATCGTCCTTTAAATAAAATGAAATGTCATTTTTCAACCATGTGCAGAGTTTATGATCTGGTTATTTAAAATGTAGGCTWTTCATAGGTTTTAGACAAGCTGCAACAAAATCTCAAACAGTTGATATTTAACAACATAAATCCTAATATCAGCAGAAATAAAATTTTGTTACATTCAGCTTCATTGTTTATGTTATTATTATTATTGATGTTGTTGTTGTTGTTGTTGTTGTTGTTGTTGTTGTTGTTTTTGTTGTTAATAATCTATCTGAAGTCTTATTTACCTCTTTATGACCAGATGAATTTATGTAAAACCTGACACATAAAACTTTTGAAGTAAAAAAAAAAGGTATGCCTTATAATTACTGTGATTGTGTTGTAAGCAGAACGTTGGTCCAGCATCATCAGTAATGATTTTTGTTCATAAGTTATGATTTTCTAATTTGTTGTAATGTTTCTGATTCGCATCATTTTTTTCTTTCCTCTATTTAAAATGTTAAACGTTACCTCTCATCTACTGTTGATTTGCACTACAGTCGACGATGTCGTGTTGTTTTTGTTCAGTGTCAATAAAGTTGCTGTTTAAAAAAAATCCGAGATGACGTCAAATGGAGCGCGACGCAAAGTTTCTTCCAACACGCACGATTTTCCAGCCTGGCCTTTTTAAACCAAGCTTGTAGACACTCGGTACAGATGGGAGATAAAGAAATGAGTTCCGGTAAGTCTGTGAAGACAAAACACACAGCCGTGAAAAACTTCGAGAGGTGGAAGAAGAAATACGAGAGGACGAAAGCTATAGTGAAGAGGAAGAGAGCGGCGGACAAGAAACCCGCGTGGCAAGTGGAGCAGGAGGACATCAACAGACTCGTGAAGCGGTACGAACACATCAGCACCAAGGACGTGCTCAAGTTTTCAGACTTCCCCATCTCCAAGAAGACCCTGCTGGGTCTCCAGGAGCATCAGTACCGACAGCCCACCGAGATCCAGAAGCAGACCATCGGCTTCGCTCTGCGAGGGAGAGATGTCCTCGGCGCGGCCAAGACCGGCTCCGGGAAGACGCTAGCCTTCCTCATCCCGGTGCTGGAATGTCTGTACCGCCACCAGTGGACTTCCATGGACGGTCTTGGAGCCCTCATCATATCCCCCACTCGAGAACTGGCCTACCAGACTTTTGAAGTCCTCCGTAAAGTGGGCAAGAACCACGACTTCTCAGCAGGACTCGTCATCGGCGGTAAGGACCTGAAAACCGAGTCAGAAAAGATCGCTAACACCAACATTGTGATCTGCACCCCGGGTCGGATGCTCCAGCACATGGACCAGACCGCCACCTTTCAAGCTACCAGCCTGTTCATGTTAGTCCTGGACGAGGCGGACCGGATCCTGGACCTGGGCTTTGCAGACACGCTTAATGCTATAGTGGAGAACCTCCCCAAGACGAGGCAGACCCTGCTGTTCTCTGCAACCCAGACCAAGTCCGTGAAAGACCTGGCCCGGCTCAGCCTAAAGGATCCGGAGTACGTCTGGGTCCACGAACAGGCCCGGTTCAGCACACCGGCTTCATTGGAGCAGAACTACGTGGTGTGTGAGCTCCACCAGAAGGTCAACATGCTCTACTCCTTCATCAGGTCTCACCTGCACAAGAAGATCATCGTGTTCTTTGCCTGCTGTAAGGAGGTCCAGTACCTGTTCCGGGCCTTCTGCCGCCTCAGGCCCGGGACCCCCATCATGGCCCTGCACGGCAAGCAGCAGCAGATGAAGCGGGTGGAGGTCTACAACATGTTCCTCAGGAAGCAGAACGCCGTGCTCTTCGCCACCGACATCGCCGCCAGGGGCTTGGACTTCCCTGCGGTCCACTGGGTCCTGCAGGTGGACTGTCCAGAGGACGCGGACACCTACATCCACAGGGTGGGCCGAACCGCCCGCTACAAGGAGGGAGGGGAAGCCCTGCTGCTTCTGCTGCCCTCCGAGGAGGACGCCATGGTGGCCCAGCTGCAGGACAAGAAGGTCCCCATCAACAAGATCCAGGTGAGACATCAATGGGTCCACATAGAACCAGAACACGTCTTCTCCTTTTAATCAATACAAGTTGTTGCTTTGATTAAAGCCTCAGAATGAGGGCCGCTTTCTTGCTTTTTAATATGTTAGATTGGTGTATTTTTGAACAGAAAAACATCAAATGATCCTCTAACAAAGAATCTTTGACTTTTCTGACTTAGTGAATAAACAAACTAAAGCAGAAAGTCTGAGTGAACAAATATCAGAACCATCTCTGTGGTACTCAGTGTCTGAGTGGAGTTTAAAGGGATCCACCATTAGTTGTAACATTAGACTTTATTTAATAAACATATGTTTTAACTGTAAAATAAAGATTGTAAAAATACTGTAGGCTGTTTAGTTTTTATAATTTTTTAACTAAAAGTTTAAAAATATTTTAACACGGACGGGGCCTTTTTATTTACACGCAAAGCATTCTGGGTAAACGATGACGTGGATAGGTCCTCGGTGTGAGCGAGCTATATCCACCCTGAAGGTTAATCTTGGACAATATCTGAYGATYGACTCTTTTAAATGAAACCAGAGAGCGTTGACAGAGAGGAGAAGGTAGAAATGACTCAGCCTGCAACTGAAAATATGGATGGAGGACCTCAGTTTAGCTTGTTTGTCGCGCTAGCGCTGAGCTAATACATATAATATAGCATCGGTGCTAAAGCTAACAAGCTAAGCTGAGGTTCTTCTTCCATGAAGCAGCTCTGTTGTCCTCCATCCATATTTTCAGTTACAGGCTGAGTCATTTCTACCTTCTCTCTGTCAACGCTCTCTGGTTTCATTTAAGAGTCGATCATCAGATATTGTCCAAGATTAACCTTCAGGGTGGATATAGCTCGCGCACACTGAGGACCTATCCACGTCATCATTTACCCAGAATGCTTTGCGTGTAAATAAAATGGCTCCGTCTGTGTTAAAATGTATTTTTAAAAATTTACAAAACTAAACAACCTACAGTATTTTTACAGTCTTTATTTTACAGTTAAAATAAATGTTTATCAAATAAAGTCTAATGTTACAACTAATCAGGGATCCCTTTAAGGTTTAATCAAACCAGGTTAATGGAAGAAAGCTCGTAGTTTATTCACTCTTGTCGTTATGAACTCCACCATCAAACGATTGTAGAGTAAAATGTGAGCCCATCTGTCTTACAGCTGAAGTTCGGACCAGACTGGGTCATGATACAATGATCCCAAACACAGCAATTAATCTACAACAGAACAGGTGAAAAGGAACAGAATCAAGGTTCTGCAGTGGTCCAGGTGTTAGAACTATACGTGCCTTTTGATGGGTGGGGTTAAAGATGAATCGATGAGGATGAGAACAGATCGTCACTGAAACCGACAGGAGAACATCGAAACTAAAATCTTTCCTCGTCTCATTCTGTATTTCAGGTGAACCCAGAGAAACTGCAGAACGTCCAGCAGAAGCTCCAGGCCTTCCTGGCCCAGGAGCAGGAGCAGAAAGAACGAGCCCAGAGGTGCTTCGTCTCCTACCTGCGCTCGGTCTACCTGATGAAGAACAAAGACGTGTTTGACGTCTTTAAGCTCAACATCGAGAACTACGCTCTGTCCCTGGGTCTCGCCGTGGCTCCCAGGGTCCGCTTCCTGCACAAAGCTCAGGCACAGAGGGCGGAGAAAGAAGAGAAGCCGTCTGATGAAGAGGAGGAGCTCAGGAGATTTAAGTCCCACTTGAGAGGACCGTCGCCTCAGGAGGACAGTCAGCCCAGCGAGGATGACGACGACGATGGCAGCGACGAAGATGCGGATCAGCCCTTTGCAGCCCAGCCCGGTGCGGACGACGAGGAAGATCTCCGGGACTTGGATCTGCTCACGGTGAAAAGGAAGGACGTCTTCAATCTGGATCAGGATCAGCAGCAGGACGAGGAGCAGGCCAAGGCCTCCAAGAAAAAACTGGAAAAGGAAACAAAATTTAAAGAAGCCAAAAAGCTCCTCAGGAGAAACTTCCAGGTGAACACTAAAGTGACGTTTGACGCTGAAGGACAGGCCGTGCAGCTGTGGCCCCCCGTGCAGCGGGCGGTGACTGACCAAGACCCTGACGAAGAGGACGAGGTTTCGGGCATCAACGTGGAGAAGGCCAAGGAGAGGCTGAGGCGGGAGGATGAGGAGTTTGACAAGGCAGAGTACAGACGCAGGGTGAAGGCCAAACATCGAGAGAAGAGGCTGAAGGCCAAGGCAGCCAGGAGGGAGGCCAGCAAGCGCAGCCGTGGGGTCGACGAGGACGACGAGGAGGACGAAGTCGCAGCCTACCTGGCCAATAACAGCGAAGACGAGTTTGACCCCAGCACACTGCCGGATCCTGACCAGCAGCACTCCTCTGACCAGGAGGAAGAGGAGGAGAGGGAGGAGAAGAAGGAGTCAGCCAAACAGCAGCACAGCAGCGATGAAGAGGAGGAGGAGGATGACRGTGCAGCATCCCTTTCCAATAACAGTGAAGATGAGTTTGACCCCAGCACACTGCCGGATCCTGACCAGCAGCACTCCTCCTCYKMKGAGGAGGAAGAGGAGCAGCAGAGGGAGTCAGCCAAACGGAAGCACAGCAGAGATAAAAAGGAGAAGCTTTCTTCAGGGAAGAGGAAGAAGATGAAGAAGCAGGAGGAAGCACACGCTGCTTTGGACACGGGACTGTCTCTGGCTGAGGATGAGGAGTTAGTTTTACATCTGCTGGGGGGACGAAGGTAGAGACAAAATGTCAAACCTGTGCAGACATTAGCTTTTTGTTTCCCACCTGGACAAATATGGAGAAAGGAAATTAGTCATAAATTAATCTTAAAATCAAAGTGATGCATGATAAAGATATAAAAGTTTGTTCACAATTAAAATAATGTAAAAAAATCACTAAATCTTTTCATTTCTTGCTAATTTATATAAGGACAAGTATTAAATACCACACTATAACATTTATAGCTGAGACTTGTTTGCAGTTTGTCCCCAAACATAATTTAAACAACAAGAACGGCAGCAGATTTAATTATTTATATAAATAAAACGGCATAAAATATTACATCTAAAGAGACAAATTATTCAGAAAAAATAAAAATTGATTATATTGAGACGACAGGGATGATTTGTTGGTTTTAAGGCTGTAAGTTACTACAAGTTAATATTTAATTTTAATGTCAGGTTATGGAGCACAAAAACATGCCAGAGTGTCGTCATCCTGTGTGTCCAGCAGGTGGAGGAAAACCCTGAATCTGTTGCTGCATCACTGCTCGTGTGAAAAAGATGTTTTAGAGTTTGATTGTTAGGATTTCTACGTTCTGACTGATGTCGTCATCATGAGCTTCATCTGCGTTCGTCTCCAGCCAACCTGTCTCAGTCTGGGAGGGTTGTGTCCAGGTCTCGACTCGGCTCCACTTGGTTTAAGTAGTAACCCAGTTTTATCTAACACCAGAAACTAACAAACACTGAAAGACCTGAAAATGATCAAATCTTCAGGGCTTTTATTCTCTCTGGTTCAAGACCCTCCTGCAGGTCTTAGGTTTGTTGCTGATGTGGAACYCGTGGGTTTGTTGTGACTTTCCACTTGTTGAAGTTAAGACCTGGAGTTACAGACGTGCCTTTTTAATCGTTTTGGCTGCAGCTGTTTGTTAACCTGCTGCAAATTGAAAACTTGTTCATGAAAAAGAAAGGATAAAACCACCCAATGAATATGATGATTGTGATGTTCAGCAGCTGGTTGGTTTARACTTGATCACACTAATAATTCTGTGAAAGATCTTCCCTGATTTGATTAACAGTTTATTAACTAGTTTAAATATCAACCAAGAGAAAAAAATATCATGTAGGGGTGGAAGATGAGCAAATGTCAATAAAAAGTTAGAACAAAGAAATGTGAGAAAATACAGTATGTGATGCAAACCCAACATTAAAGAGTGCAGGCAATGAGTAAGGTTTTTAAATTAACGTTAAAGTCTCTTTTTTAGTTTCACACATGTATAGTCAATTGTTTTTCTATTTATCAAGGTTTTATAGTGGAATTTTACAGTTATTTTTATTACCACACAATCATAATCAACTTTTACTCCTAAGACAAATTTTAAATTATGCAGCATTCTCTGCTCTGTGACAAATATATGCAGTACACACACACACACACACACACACATATATATATATATATATATATACACACACACACACATACATATATATCAGTGCTAACATTTACTTTTTGTTGTAAAACGAGATTTCAGTGGGATTTTCCTGGTTTATTAAAATAAATGTTTGAATTTTCGTCGTCATTCATCATTTAAAAAGTTGATC
Source organism: Austrofundulus limnaeus (assembly GCF_001266775.1). Lineage (NCBI taxonomy): Eukaryota > Metazoa > Chordata > Actinopteri > Cyprinodontiformes > Rivulidae > Austrofundulus > Austrofundulus limnaeus. Next base: position 253,194 of record NW_013952927.1, on the reverse strand, counting down.
TAACATTAAATATTTGGAATTATGATGCTTATTCAAGTTTCTGATTGGTCCATTTCTTGCTTTAAATGCACTTATTGCCCTCTAGTGGAGAAAAGTTATATTACAACTAAAACCAAACTTGGTAGTTTTAGATCATATCACTTCTTTGGTGGTTATTATTTAGTTATTTTCCAAGTTCTTATCTTTAACTTTATTATAATTTTAAAATGTTTTGTTGGATTTTGTATGTACGATCACAAGTGTGCATATGTACAGATGGACTTGTGTTCCATCCATTAGGATGAACCTAATTGGGAAGACGATTAGCGCCACAAAGCAATAAATAAAATAAAAATTCCTGAGTTCTGACTTTTTTCTCAGAATTCTGAGATTAAAGTCAAAACTGACTTTATAATAATTGCCTTTATTTGTGTATAAATAACATTTTAAAATTTTAATTGGCCCATGTGCACAACTAGAAGTTTGTTATGATGATACAATTAGATTCAGGTGTTTTCATGCAGTCAATGTGTGCTCAGTTTTAAATGTACAATAATCAGATCTGACCTTCACCATACTGACTATTTGTGGAAAACTACTTAAGCACAAAAGCAAGGCATGTTGGAAAAAAATAGAAATAAAGCTGTTGATGCTCATCAGGCTGCAGTAAAATGACACATTTATAAAGTTAGAACTCCACTAATCTACAGTCTGGGTTAATAACAGGCTACTGTTACAAAGATCTTTTCAATCTACGTAAAGACCAACAAATACACAGATAAACCTCCAAATAACCACAGCACTCCAATTTTCTGTTTCGATCATTTATACAAGCCTAAAAGCTGCTGAAACCTTGTTCTGGACTGATAAAACTATAAATGAAATGCAATTTATGTTTGGAGTAAAAATGAAAGTAAGCAACTTCAGCAAACAGGACTTATCTAAAGCATGCTGGTGGTAGGGTTATGGTTTGGACTCATTTTGGTGAATTAAGTCGGAACGGCTTCATAATAAATAAATAAAGGCTTCATTTATCAGAATCTGTAACGTCACCTTCAACCTCAACACCAATGGTAGAAAATATTAGGGATCACACGAGAAAAAGCTGAAGTCTAGTGCACAAGCTGTGTTTATTCCTGTAACACTGTACAAAACACTCTTTATAAAAATAAAACACAGGTTTGAATTGGTCCCAGTCTTGTGCTGAATATGACCAAATAAGAATTCTGATAACTTTTGGAATGATTCTGTTTTTCTTCAGCTGTAAACTAGTTTTTTTTTCTTTCTGAACTTCAACACAGATATACAGTACTTGTGGATCCGAGGTAAGTTTGTACATCTTGGAGGGAATTATTGTGTTATAAAAGAACTGAAATAAATGTTTTACAGGACTGAAAATAATATTATTGACAAAAAAAAGGCAGTTTATGAACAACAATTTACAATGAAAGTAAAACTTTACGCATACCACGACAAATCAAGAGCTACAAACTGTTAAGAATTAAAATATAGTGGAGGGGCGGGGTTTGATTATGAGGGATATTTTATATCCCGCAGTGGAAGGAGATCGTCTCTACATTTACTTTCAGCTTCCCTAAATCCATTACAGCTTGCATCTGCTTCTGCCATCCAGCAGGCTGTGGAAATCCCACATTCAGTACGGAGCTTGTGATTGGCTGAGAGGCAGAGCAGGAAGCCACCAGTGGCCGATAAAGCAGCATCCACCCTGGAGAGCAAGATACATAAATAAAGAGGCATTTCTTTCTTTTCAGCTTCTACAGAAGACAACTTTTATCAGTCATACATTCATATATAAACATTTATGAATATTTTACATAAGCGTCGTCTACACCTCATAGCTCTGAAGTAAGATAAATGGATGGCTTCATAACAAAGGCCTTAGCTGGGTGCGGGAGCTCAAATTTAATTAGTTATTTTTGTCACCTGTTCTCTGCCGTTTGGTCAGTAACTGATGTGAAAGAGTTAAATATTGACAGCATCGTGTCAGAGATCTGAGTGCTGCGATGTGATAAACGTTCAAACCAGATGTTTGCGCCGTTTCTTCTTCATAGAAAGTTGTCCGCCTAAAGAGAAGCAAGGTTTTTCATCCAGCCAGAGCCTTGTTTATCCAGCAACTAGATTCATGTCAGCCATAAATCAAAGCTGCTCCCCCCGCCCCCCCCACTCCCACTTCTCCAAACAGCTGCCTCCAAATGAACCGACAAAAATGCTCCATCTTCACTTTCCGTCCTTGGCAGCATCTATAGGAGTCCATTCTAGGTAAGGTCCTGCCTTGTCCTGTTCGCCAAGCCGAAAAGGCCTTAGCGGGGAACTCAGTCTGGCCCATCATCAAGCTGAGGGACGCTGGAGGCGAGCGCTAGCTGCGGCCCCGATGGGTGGCCTGCTTGTGGGCCATGCGTGAGCACGAAGCGCAGCAGGTCGTTTTGTAGTAATCGTACACGCAGAGGCGAGCCTGGACCACCACGTTGCAGTTAAAGTGCATGTCTCTGCAGTTCTCATCTGAAACACAGAGTCTTACGTCACTTGTTTTGTACCAAGAGAACTGAGTTAGAACAGGTGAAAAGGTCGTGCCGCCGTGGACGTCACTAATTACCACGTGTTCACGCGGATGCTAAAGCCATCAGCAAACATTCAGCGAGGTGCTCGGCGCTATTCCAGAAAGCAGAATTAAAGCTGACTGACCTATGTGAGGAACGCAGGGCTCAGGGTTGCAGTCCTCCCTCTCTGCTGGTTTCAGCTGCTCGTCACAGCCTTCACTGGACTGCACATCGTCAGACAGGCAGCGGACCTCCCGCACCCGGAAACCTCGCTCGCATGTTTTTGAACACTGGAAGAGGAGTCAGTGACAGGAGTCAACCTTTTGGTCCCATAAAACAAGAGTTGATAGCTTTAAGCTAAATATTTCTCCTTGATAATTCACCTACATGTGGACAAAGTCTGCATAAAAACAGACTTTTTATGTGAATATTCTAAACCAGGAGTTCCCAAACTTTTCCATGCCGCAGCCCCCAAATAGCATTAGCTTCTGGCCAGGGAACCCCCCTTGCAAACCTACAAACAATGCTACAAAATATAAACTTTTACGTTTTTTTTTTCCACTTTAATTCACTATTCAGTATTTGTTACAGTTAGCAGAACAATTTTATTAACTAACATGTTTTAAATACTATTGTTACCACTGAAAAATAAAACTTTTCAACAAMCAGTTGATGATAAAAACAGAACCAAATAAAATCAAACATCTCTTAAAATCTCTTAAATTACATATATTCATATAAATTATATTTTAAAATAATGATTAAAAACATTTGATTTCATGATAACGATTAAAAACGTTTGTTAGATTATATTCCCTCCAGATGTCTGAGGCCTTCTTACTGCCCCCTGGTCCAAGTAGGGGGTCTCTGTAGTACATAGGGGGAGTTTCTTGTTGTGTGGGTGGAGTTTGTCATACACGTAATTGACAGAGTTCTTGATGTGAGCAGAGTTGGTCCTGAACATGATTGGTGGAAATGGTGAGTGGGCGGAGTTTGTCCTAACCTTGATTGGCGGAGTTTGGATAATAGGTGGAGGTTTGSTGTGGGCAAAGCTTGGCAAAACTGTGATTGGTCGGATTGACTTTTCTTGTCAGGCAATTTAACAGAAAGTAAAATTTGTGTGAACATGTAAACATAATTTATTGACATCAAATTTTATATGGCAAGCACCTTCCAGTCTCAAATTGTGACAAATAATAATTCATATTTATATATAGTGATCTTTTTACAAGCAGGTTAGGGCCAAATTGTTACACGTCCCTCCACATGTACGGCATTCAAATTTTGTGCAGTTAGCACCTTCCTGTTTCAAGTTACAACTAAAATATTCTTCAAACCCCACTCAAAACAGTCARTCTAACCAGTCACGTCTTTAACAAACTCAAAAGAATCAAACAGATCAATCATGTCTTAGATAAACTCCTCCCACAAAACAAGAACCTCCTACTTATTTACTGCAGAGACACTCTTCTTACCCGATCTATCATCTAAAACTGGAAAAAGGGTCTCGTCTTACAGCGCTCCAGTCAGTGTGGTACCACTTGGCTCCACAGGCCTTCAGGTTGCAGCTCTGCTGACTGAGCGGTCGGTTCAAGGATGAGCATTCGTAAGGCGGCATGACGGTGATTCCTTCATCTGACTTCATTAAACACACTACTGACCTCTGCTGGCTGCCGGGGCCACACTCTGCAGAGCACTGCATGCCCAAAAACAGGCAATGAAAGGAAAAACAAGACATGAATAAAAGTTTCAGCTAAAGTCTAGATAATCAACCTCTCCTTAAAGCGTATGTATGTCATACCTGACTCCAGGGACCCGTGAACCATTCGATGCGATTCTCACAGGGGCCGTTGTTGCAGACCTGAGAGTCTGCAGGCCGCTCGCTGCCGCATCCCTCCAGAGGAAGACTGCTGATGTGGTTAGTCAGGCAGAGGACTCCCCTGGTTCGTACGCCCATCCCACATTCAGCGGAGCACTGTGGGACAAACAGACATCAAACATCCCTTAAAATAATAAAACTATATTAGAACTACCCTTAAATACTCAGATTTTCTATTCTAAAACTCTGATGAAAACAAACRTCCATGCTACTGTTTTAACAAACAAAATAAAGTTACTGACTCCCTGACCCCTTACCCTAAACCTAACCTCACCCTAAAACTAACCTAAACTCAATTCAAACCATAGTTCTAAACCTAACTCCCAAACCAACAACACCATTTCCCGTCATGAGGACTATAGGCTTGGGCCCCCATGAGTACCAGTTGGTTCCCATAAATAGGTGTATGCCAAAAATGGTCCCCACATAGTAGGGAATACCTGCCTGTACACACACACACACACACGCACGCACGCACGCACACACACACACACACACACAAATTTGCACAGCTGTACATTTGGGGAAATTCCATTGACTTTTATTACATTTCTACAGCCTAACCCTGACCACAAACCCTAAGGCTAACCTCACAGGTAGATCTACCTGACCCTAAAACTAACCTAAACTCAAATAACACCTTGGTCCTAAATCCAACCCCCAACTCACCAATGTCATTTAAACCAAATGGGGACTCGACTTAGGTCCCCAAATCCACCAGTTGTCCCCAAATGTAGGATTTTTGTCTTAAAATTGCCCCAAATGTCACCAAAAACAACCCCCCCCACACACTCATCTCTCTAACTTTGTGTGGATTTTGTATTGACTTCCAATCATTTCTGCAGCCTAATCCTAACCCTAATCTACACATATTGACAGATTTACTGTATATTTCACATCACTAAACTTCCTTTACGGCAATGTAGGCATTCAGTATCAAGAAAGCAGTAATGCAACAGAGTGGATGCATTCCACCGTAAAAGAGACACTCAATTTAAATTTTTTATTGCAGGGATTAATTTTACCCATAGAAWATTTTACTTCCTATCATGGATCAGTTRGCAGCAGCATTGCACCRGCATGATTGGYTTAGTCTGGGTGGGTTRRATCAGCTTGCAGCTGGGAGGGAAGCAACATGAGGACTGAGCCACCTCGTTGTTTTGTGACCAGGAAGGAGCTCYCAGCAGCACCCGCTCTTCATCAGAGAGCTGCGTTCACGTCAGAGTTTCTAAAAGTCCCCATAACACCAGAAAAACAGTCGCTAGATTTYCGCTWGTMGCTTATTTCACAACATGTCCTGCAATCCGTCACTTCTCTCTCATGTCAGCCGTGTGTTGACTCAGACATGCATTGAAATGGTCAAATTGTCCAAAATCATGGGATTTTTAAAAAAATATTTATCATATAATATTTAGCTTATTATTTATCATCATCATAGTATATGATAATTTATGTACGTCTGGCGACACTGGTTACAGCTTCCTTGAGAATGAACACTTACATTGCTGGAAAGAAATTTTCACTGATGTGAAACATAAATCTGTCAATCTGTGTTGGATTACCCTGGCTTTCTCAAGGACCCGGATRTGTGGCACAAAAATTGAATTTTGAAATAAAAATTGAATTAAAGAAGTAAAAGTGAAAATAGTCAAACTGAATTTTCAATACAACAAAATACGGTTTCAAAGCTAAATAATTAAGATTCTAACCATTAAATTCAGTTTAAACGTAGTGAAATAAATGTTCAAACCAATGAATTTCATTYAAAATTACACACAGTCAGTCTGAGCAATTTAAATTCAGTTTCCGATGGCACAAGTTTTTTTCCCATACCTTAGCGCTAAACCTAACCCCTGACTTACAAATGGGTTTTTCTATTGTGTGGACCAGACAAATGTCCACACAATGACAAAATGTCCTCATAAGCATAGCATAATGTCAAAATATGTACATGAACACACACCATGTTGCCCCAGTTTGTGTAGAACCAGCTCTTGGCGCAGGCTCCCATGTCACAGTTTTCTACATCGACGGGCCGCAGGTTCATGTTGCACTCTTCATCGAGAACAAAGTCGCCCTCATTGCTGACGCAGCGAACCTCTCTGGACCTCTGACCCAGCCCACACGGCACTGAGCACTGCAAAGACAGACCACACGGTTAATATGGCAGACTGTGTCGCCTTWAATCACAGACACACTGATTATGTAAAAAAGGGGGAAAAAAGGTATTTTATTGGGACATCAGAGTTAAACGTGCACCCCTGATGGTGAACAGGACAGTGTRACTCTGCCACTGTGGCTGACTGCTGCCACTCACAGCGGTCCAGTCGGAGCGGATCTGCCACTCACTGCAGATCTTCAGCTGGCAGGAGCTGGTTGTGTCGGGTCGCTCCAGGTGTCGGCAGCGGCTCGTGTGGACATTGAGGGTGCGGTTGGCGTAAACCTGGCGGCACAGGACCTGCCGGTGCTGCATGCCCAGGCCGCAGGTCTTACTGCACTCGGACCACTCTCCAATATCCCAGCTGATTGAGGGAAGACGTGATGTCAGGAATGTTACAAAATACTTATTTGTTTAGATTTTCTTTTCTTTTTGTATTTTTGGGGGATAGGGTGACTGCGTGTGTATTGTTCTTCTATAAGAATGAAAGATAAGATTACAAAGATTCACTACATGTAAACAAGTAACAACTGAGAGCTCATGTTCAATATAAAATGTAAAGATATAAACATTAGCAAAAGTACTGCATACCACACATTATACAGATATATTTTACAGATGGAAATTAGCATTAGGCTAAATCTGGTGCAATGCATCAAATTATGTTTTAATTGCACACTGTCCTGAATAAATAATTCATTCAAAAAATACACCCATCAACAGACTGTTATATATACTGTAGTTCCTTGTGAGACATAATTTGATCCAATGTGAAGTTGAGTCTTGGCTGTGCTTTTTCCCAACCAAACTGCGATCAAGGAACTTTAAATCTTAGCYTTTTTGGAATAGTTTGTTTGATTTTTCTTTTTATTATATAAATTGGCAGGGATGCACCCCCCTCACAGCATTATTAAGGCTGACTAAACTGGGTTGGGTGAGAGATAAGAAAGAAGGGCAGGTTTTGTTGCTGGTTACGTTATTGGCCAGAAACGTGATAGTTTTGGGTTGGAAGTCAGGCAAGCCCCTACTTTTGAACTGTGGTTGACAGATTTTGGAAATGTGCTCCATTTGGAGGAAATTAGGTTTATTTTGTTTAACCCAGAAAGAATATTTTATAAGATTTGGCAACCAGTCATTATCTGTATGAATGAACTTTAGTAATATATRCATTATGTAAAAGTAAGGACAGCAAGGACATTTGTGTTTTGTAGACTATTTCTTTGGTGTAATTGCTTATGAGTAATAAATCCTACACCAATGGAAAGCCTGTTAAACTTCCATTTAAATGGTGCCACATTTGTAAGGAACATGCATTTGTGGGATGGGAAGTAGAGCTGAGTATGTGGGTTGAGCACATGAAAAACTTGCCAACTCTTCTCTGCCATTGCCAAATACAACACTTGTTTTGAGCTTCTGGTTCCTCCTAAGTGCTGCCAGTCAGGTTCCAGGTATAAGATTTATTGCCAAGAAGCATTGTTACAACATAGAAATCATCTACAAACTATCAAACAGAAATCCAGCAATATATAATAAGCTAAATTATCTCCAAACAATTTGACTTTTGAGCATTTTTTTTTTCATTAATCATGACTCCAGACCGATGCAAAAAAAAAAAAAAACATTAAAGGCTGTTGCTTTTCCTGTTTAAYCTTAGTTTTGTGGCCACAACATTTATCACATTACCAACACACCCATTCCCAATATAGTATCTAAGATTTGTTTGTGACCACTGAAGATCACCCCTGAATTTTGACTCTATTAATACAATCAACACATTTCAGTTTAAATGTCAGTGATCCTAACGTTGTGACTGACTGATCATTTGTCCCAGTGATTACAAAATAGTTGAATAAATAGTCTAATGATCTTAAAATATGAATTCTTACAATGCTGGGCATGGCTGCAGGTTGCAGGCCTCCTCCTGTGGTGTTGGACGGCTGCTACTGTCACACAAAGTGTCTGACACCTGAACGTGGTTCTGCCGGTGGACGCAGTGAAGGACCGTATATCTGAAGCCTGAGAAGGAAATGCACTTTGTTCACCTGATGAACAAAACTATAATGAATTTTTACAGAAGGTATTTACCTTTTCCACAGGTGGCGCTACATTCTGTTGCTCCAGTTAGTTTCCAGTTGTACTCTCGCTCCCGCCTRGGCGGCTGAACCGCAGGTACCTGGTTGTCAGGGAGATGAGGGGGATATCCCCCGCCTCCTGCTGAATTTGAGTTTTCCTGTTGAGCATTATTGTGCTGGTTGTACTCGTTTTGCCCATTTATTGGTTCTTCTGAGACACAAAGAGAAACAACCCAGCAAATTAAAGACACCAATGTGTGTAGAGCTATGGCTAAAGCTTGGTTTTATTCATGATGATCAATGATCTGATAGTTATTTTCTCCTGTGGATGGGTTTATTTTACCTTCTGGTCCGTGGTTTGGCTGCTGAGGCACGGCTGGTTTCTCTGAGGGGAGAAGGTATTCGTAGTGAACACCCGGGTTTGGCTGCTGGAAGATCATCTGAGGAAAAGTGGATGAGACTTCTCAAACTATCCTGTGGTTTCCTTGTTTTGGTTTAAACATTCTTCTCTCCCACATTCCGTCTGTTGTCTCACGTCAAATACTTTTCAGGATATTAGGAGAGATTTTTTTCTTTCCTTTTTTTTAGTTATACTCACAAAAACATCCAGGATTTCATTGGTGGGGCCTTCTGCAAGAAAGGATTCCCCGGCTGTGGTGCTTATCTCATTGGGTCTGCGGTAGGTGAACATGGTCCCTCCACCCTCGTACTTTCCTGGTCGGTCAATGGCCCAGTTTCCATTAATAATGGATCTCCCCGAACGGCTTCGCAAAGCTGGAAGACAGCGAGTTAATGACCACACAAYCACCACCACAGACATAACAGTAAAAAAAAAAAGAGAAGGACAGCTAACTGAGGATGAAGAAAAGGCTCTCAAAGCAGCATGGCAATGTATTTGTGCTGGCAAATCTTTCATGCAAACCTTTGCAACAAAATCCGCCAAGATGTTTTCCACTGATTCCATGGATTAAATGCAGGAAGCCATTAGGAAAGAATTAAGAACGTAACATTAGACAGGGTGGTAAAAGARAGTGTTTGGACAACTAAAAGCACTGTTAGATATCCACAGGAAGGAACAAAGACCTATTGTGAAAAAAGAGATATATAGTACAATGAAGATCCTGYAGGTGATCCCAGCAGGATTTTAGCTCCTATTATGTTCTCATTAAGAAACGCTGCAAAACAATATTTAAAACGTGTTGATTTGCATTCTCAGCTTCTAGTTTATTTCAGTTTATTTTATTGCGCAAGTGATGGTTTATTGGCTACTGTTTTTGGAGGTTTGGAGATCTATGTGTGCGATATTAACTACTAAGTGTTACACTGTGTAAGAAAACTGTCAGTTTAAATAAGAGAAAACAGGAAAAAATGGCCTCCTTGCAGATGAACACTCAGAAAGTTRGCAAAGGAATAAACCCAACTTGTTCATGCTGTTTCTAGTATTTTTAAGAGTGGTAAAAGTCCTCCTAATTAGAAAAGAATGATGGGGTTTAAGGGTGAGATCTTTTAATGAAAGCWTGTTTATGCACTTTCCTGAAGGGGTGGGGAGATCACGGCTGTCCCCCACTTTGTCCTGAGTCGGGACAAGGCTCTCATTAATGTCAGGCATTCCAACAAGTCACTTCAAAACACAACCCACAGCCGTGTCCCACTGTTACACCTTTGTGAAAACACCAATAATTCTTGTTGGTGCTGACTGCACACTGGAGAAATCACAAAAACATGTCCTGGATTTAATGAATTTAATCTACACCATAACACTTTATGTGGTGGGTGGATATTTCTTTACCAGCTGAAAGTAAGTGCAAAACCAGAATGGAAAATAAAACAATATTTGCAAAGAGACAGCTAAATTAGCTGTTTGACGACACGTTTTCCAACACTTCTAGAGTACCAGTCAAAACTTTGAACACAGAGGAACTATTATTTTTTTGCCACAAAACTTACATTCTTTAAAGAGGCACAAATCTTGCAAGCCAACATAAATATCTGTTAGAACTCAAAGTGCATAAAGGGAATGACTCTCAACTACTACCGCGCCAAACCTTAACTCAACAACTGTGAAATGGACTGGGTTATAACCATTTTTGTGTTTGCTGTGTTCAATAAGCTGCGATGGCCATATTTATTCAGGATGACTCCCAAAGATGATGAGTTGTATAGATGCACATTCAGTGATTTATTTCTGAGGAGTTGTAAAATTCATCCACTGGTTTAGGGGATATTGTGCTAACAGACAATCTTCACAAGGACATGCCAAAGATTTAAACACATATCTCGTTTTTTTTACATAATGCAGTGTTTCATCTACCATTATTGGGCAACAACTCCCCACTCACACTCATTGGTTAAACATAATTAAACTAACCTGAAAACAACAGCAGTTTCTCCATTTAGGACCCCCAAGCCTGTGTTTTGTTAACCCCTATCACACTCATGACCAGTTAATGGTATGAAGCACAAAAACTGTCAGACAAAGCAGGAAGTGGGACAATATCACAAAAAATAATTTACACCAATCTTAAAAAAAAATCCACAAAACGCTCCCACATTTTCACTGCGTTTACTTTTACTACCCACCCAGGTAGTTTCTGCTCTTCATCATCTCGGTCACGTTGATCTTGGTGGCTCCCTCGGGGATCTCCACAATTCTGTGGTAGCCGATCTTGGACAAACTGTGTCTGAAGACTCCTGAGACCAGCCTGCAGGTTGAGTTGTTGCCTCCGCAAACGCCGCACCTGTCAATCACCTTTCCTGACCCCAGATACTCATCACAGCCGAGACTCTGTGGAGAGCAGGAGAGGAAGGTGAGACTGAGTTACTGAGCGTTAAAAGTTCAAGTTCAAGTTTATTTATATAGCGCCAAATCACAACATACAGTACGTTGTCTCAGGGCACTGTACATAAAAAGAACAATCTAAAGAAGGAGCCAGCAGATTGTGTTGAATCACTTCATCACAGTCTCCCATCCTGAGCAAACGGTGGAGAGGAAAAACTCCCTGCTAATCAGGAAGAAACCTCCAGCAGAACCAGGCTCAGGACAGGCGGCCATCTGCCTCGACCGGCTGGTTGAGRGACAGGAAAGAGACACAGGCAAACACAGAAGAACTGGTCCAGGACTGGTCCAGGTGCACCTTCTTCTGGAAGAGACAAAAAGAAAAAACATGTTATTGATAGAATTAATTACAATAAACATATAGAGAAGAGAGACTAAAGACAACAGCAGAGTGAGGAAATGTGCTCAGTTTGTGCTCCAGCAGTCTRAGTCTATAGCAGCAGAAATGAAGAATAATTCAGGAAACCTAAGTCTAACTATAKGATTTATCAAAAAGGAAAGTCTTCAGTCTAATCTTAAAAGTAGACAGAGTGTCAGCCTCATGGACAGAAACTGGAAGTTGGTTCCACAAGAGAGGAGCTTGATAACTGAAAGCTCTGCCTCCCATTCTACTTTTAGAAACTCGAGGAACCACAAGTAAAGCTGCAGTCTGAGAGCGACGTGCTCTGTTRGAAAAGTATGGAACAATAAGATGTTTAATATACGATGGAGCTTGGTTGTTAAGAGCTTTGTATGTTAGGAGTAATATTTTAAATTCTATTCTGAATTTGACAGGGAGCCAGTGGAGAGAAGCTAAAACTGGAGAAATATGATCTCTCCTTCCAACTCTCATTAAAACTCYATCAGCAGCATTTTGGATTAACTGAAGACTTCTTAAAGAGTTTTTTGGATGCCCAGATAATAAAGAATTACAGTAATCCAGATGTGATAAATGCATGAATCAGATTTTCTGCATCATTTTTGGACAAAATATTTCTAATTTTAGTGATATTACGCAGGTGGAAGAAGGCGGTCCTGGTAACATTTTTAATGTGGGGGTTAAAAGACATATCCTGATCWAAAATAWCACCAARSKTCTTTACATTAGAACTGGAGGCCAGATAAATGCCATCCAGAGGAGGTGAAAGGCTGATGAAGACAGAGTTCTCAACGCGCAGGATGAGTGGAACTAAGAATAGCTACTAATGAATGTTATATAAGGTTTACGAAGTTTCAACTAATCCCAATTTTTTAAGGTGTAAGTTTTCTCTTACATTAGAGGTAAGAAATTACAGGAAACCCAGATTTGTTTAAAACAGAACATCAGCAGTCAGCAAGTTTACCCAAAACAACCGTAAAGGCAGCAAGCTGTGCAAACAGGTGCTCATAGAGCAAGAACTGCTTGGAGCGAGCTACTAATCAGTCAAACACAAACCACTGAGGCCATCACTTATCTGAGAGATGTCCAAAATATATATTTACTTCTACCTGGCTTCTGTGTCCAGCCACTGACTGCAGCTGACTTGTTCTCTGTGTTATAACACTCTCTCCATCCGAGTTAATTCTTAAATACCAACTTTGGTAAAATAACTCCTTCAACAACACACACTATAACGTCTAGAGTTTTGTTGACATCAGGTGGGAAACATAATTCTAAAGACAAATGACCTAAACAAATTTACAGGACGTCTACAATAATTCATACATGTTCGGGCAATCTCAACAGATTTTGCAGCCATAAATCTGCAGCAAGCTTACAGTGAGACAAACGTATAGCAATAAGAGGATAAACAGGTGGAGAAAGATATAGAAAAAGAGTTGAAAAAGAAAAGGTGAAAGATGAGGTGCAAGCAGAGAAGACGGACTGAGCCAGGTAGGCCGACTCTTCTCCTGCCCGTGGCGTTTCATATTGATCTCCGCCAAAAYAAACACGAAGTGCCTCTTTTCACACAGGAAATAGTAAATGATGGAAAAAGAGAAGAGGGAAAATAAGAGTGCTGAAAAAAAGGACTGTTAAATACTTCTGTGGTCAGGTTTGCAGCACAGCTTGGAGCTGGATAAAACCCCGAGTCCCAGTCGTTGAACATAACACTTTGACACCRATGTGTCAAAGAACTGCTGGATTTTATGAGCTCACTTTACGGATCAGCAAATGCAAGACAAGAAAGGCTACAGTTTGCTTGTAAAAATGATTCATAAAGTAAAACACATCCGGGGACAGCTTATGAAACTAGTACAGTACTGCTAAAAAAAAGAAATAAAGGGGCTAACATTTCTTGAACGAGTGTATTCCACCCTTCGCTTCTAATACCAAAGTTTCAGACTCAAATCGTTTTATGATGAGAAATGACAGAGTTGTTGCTGTTTTTGTCAAACCTTAAGGGTAGCGTTGTGCAGAATCGCTGCAATAATGCAAGATGCCATGTTCATGGTATGTATTGTTAATGACTCTCAGCTACTACCACATGAAATTTTAGATTGACTGAGTTATAGCCTTTTTTGTTTTCTAATATTGATTAGCTGTTCCGGCAATCTTGATTTGAATCCAAAAGTTAATCTGTTGTAGAGATACATATAGTGATAAAATTCTGAAAGTTTAATTGGGGGGGTTATTATATAAAATTGACTATTTTGAGCTTTTTATCATGTTATAATCTCATTCCCTCATCTAAAACAKACCCAGAGGGTTGCGTTGACTCAGACCTACATGTTTGAGAAATCCTTGACTCTCCTGTGGTAGCCACATGGCACTGCCTAAACGCTTGCTGGTMCAAAGCACCGCCTATTTGTACCTAGCTCCTCCCTGGAGCTCAGTCCCCAGCTGTGTTCTCACCCCACAGAGCATCCCTCCCCCGCGCTGCTTTGCCAGACTAGTAGCAGGAGAAATACTTCTTTACAAATCACTATGATTTCATTTCAAAACRTATCTTAAAAACGGTGGCTGTTCATGATTTCATTGCTAAACATAACTTCACAATTATCCATATCTACAGTTTTTTCACAAAAGGTAGCTTCACATTGATGTAGATGTATGAGAGAATGAGATATATTACGAAGYTTAAATGTCTTATAAGAGYCTCTGTACTCACTCTGGTTCTYCAGAAACCGTACAATGTGGGATCATTCGAGTAAAGTTCAACTATATCCTGAGCTGCCATTTTCCAAAACCAATATAATAAAATGTTGCTTCTTTTTTTATATTACAACAAAATACAATTTTCCTACAAAAGGTTGTAAACAGCATGAAGCGTTGCTGTGAAGATGTGCTGAAGTGGGAGTGTCTTAAACGGTAGGAGGTTCTTAAAGAGATGGAGGCCAATTTCAAGGCGTTTAGATAGACTATGATCAAATTTATTTTTGATAAATACAGCATTTTCATAACAACTGAAGGTAGCATGGTACCTCTATTATACCCCACCTTAAATAAAATACATCCCAGTTGTTCATGAGAGGTTTTGCTTACAAAAAAAAACACATGCAAAGACACAGTCAAAAACATCAGCGACCTTTACGTTTCAAAAACCTAATAAAAATTAGGTTATGTGTAGATAGAAAAGAACATTTCATCACTGTATGCATTTTGATTATGATCACTYAAAACAACACATTAAAGCAGTAACGTAAAGAAGTAGCAACAAGAAAATCTAATTTTGATCCAGAATACGGAAAACCTTTTTTGGAATATATTGAGACTAACTATAAAAAACAAAAGGATTCCACCGAGAAAAAAAGAGACAAGAGGTTTTCACTCCAACAGTGCAGGAATAATTAGAAAGTCTATAAAACTATTTGATATGCAGCAATTTGAAAAACTGCATTAATCACATCAGCGAATGAAAGACAAGCTAATCAGCGTGCATGAAAATGTGCTTAAGTTACATATAYTTATTCTGAACTTAGCATTCAAGTAGTGAAATCTGCCCTCCAGGCCGTCTGTCTACAACAAATCTGACCTTAACTGTGAACCCATCAGGTTTCTGGTGTCAGGGCATACGAGTGCAGGCAGCTACAATTCAATTAAAATGTTAACGTCTCTCAGCAGCGGTGCTCAGAGAGTCGTGTCAGTGTAGTTTCTTTACTATGAGACCAYATCAGTGTGTTGTCGTTTTTTTCATCCTCTCTTTGTGGGTGGTTTGCACCATGTGGAAAGAAAAATCGCTTTGTTTTCAGTGGAAATATAACAGGATTTTAAAAAAAATGTCACCAAAGCCCCCTTTCATCTGGAACTGGTTACACGTGCCAGGTCGGAAGAATGGTCTCCCAGTCAAGCTGTGAACCCAGAAAACACCATCTTAAACTAAATCCTGATGATACTTTCCCACACAATGAAGATGAGTTTTAACGCCATCTTACAGCAAACTTCCTGTAACAAACTGAACTCACATAGTTGAGTCAAAGGAGTAACCGGAGATTATTTCCCCTCTCAGAAAACACAGCAAGACGTTTAGAACTGAACTGTCATTTTGACGGGGTTTCGGTTTCAGTCTATTTCTAAAGAAAACAGGTGTGAGCTCGTGTTAGGGAATTAAAAAGGGTGAATGAATCTTGCTCTTGTAATTTTATTTACTTTCTAAAAGAAATCTGTGGATGTACAGAAGCCAGAAAAAGACACTTTTCTTTCCACATTGTATTTCTGAAATGTTGCCATTTGTTTTCTCAAGGTAAAACCAGCTCAGTCAATCCTTGGTAGAAAGCTCTGTAACAATGTAACAATGTTCGTCATAAAATGCATAAATGCTTAGTTTTAAATAAAAWGTTCATTTTTTTTCACACTAAGTTATTTAGTTAGTTAAGAAAAASCTCCTAAATGTGACTGGCTTGAATCCAAAAGCTAAAAGGAGTCTCTGGCTTTTTACATTTTTGTTCATAAAATAAATTATAGTAATGTTACTGGTGTGATTTCAAAGGATAAGTCCCCTAAAACAACAACAATTAAAATTCTAAATAATAATAATAATAATAATAATAATAATAATAATAATAATAATAATAATAATAATAATAATAATAATAATAATAATAATAATAATAATAAAAGACATCTATAATTCCTAAAAGGACAGCATATCACCCATCATCTTTGTTGAGAAATGACTGTTATAACCATTTTGGTCAAATYTTAAAAATAACTGCATCATCTCATTGACATTTTTAGAGCACATTGTGTAACTTAGGTTTGAGTCTCAGTTACTACAACAAATGTTAGCTCAATACCTGTAGACTGAATGAGTTACAGCTATGTTTGTGTTAAGGTTGACTGTCAGTGGTGGCCATCTTGAACGTGGTTGATCCCAAAAGTTAATCAGTTGTAGATACAACTATAAGAGACAGAACACACACACAAAGACAAGAGAGAAAAAAACATTTTGCCCTCTTTTTCAAAAACATTCTAATATGATCTATTACTGTCATTAAAAAAAAGCCTTTTAGAAAGCTAACATTGGTTTGGCTAGCCAGACAACTAAATGACATTATCTTGTAATGAATTTACTCCAGCAGCAGTAACAGACATTTATTGGTGACTATATAAGCAACGTGATTCATGAAGAAAGCACTGTCTGCATTAGTAGCATTGCAGGGTGCTCTGATTAGTTTTTTTCTTTCTTTCTTTTTATAAAATTTCCTAGTTTTATTCATATTCTCTAAGCAGGGAGCAGAAAAAACTGGAAAGAAGCACAACTTATAGAATGATATCCACAGCTCCTATGTTCAACATGTTAAGAGTGTGAAAAATATTACTGTGCGTTTTACTTTACAGTCCATGCCAGAACAAACATGACTTRGAGCCTGTAAAAAACTGAGGAAAATGTAAGACGGTCATGTCAATCATCAAAACCTAAACAGGCACAAAGACAACAAACACTGTTATGAAGAAGCTAAATAAAACTCACTGACAGTTCTGTCATAATGTCACAGCATCAAGGCAATAACAGACTTTTGATCTATTCAGGAGGCCTGGTCTGTGGCTCAAAATGTAAACACGCTTTAAAGGATGATGGTTATGACATCGTGCATAAATGAACAACAATAATAGATGTAGAGGCTTTCAACCCTCCATCCTTACTCTCTACTGTAGTGAGTTAGGTTTAGTGGTGTGATGAAAACRTATTCGTTCTTTCATAAGCGCTTCCTCTCCCATGCAACCAATTCAAAGCTTAATTAATTCAGGTTTACACCAAAATCCCAGCTTAATCCCTTATCCTAGATTTGTGCAATAGGCCTCTGGTCTCATTCAGCCATTGTGAAAACAGTAAGGGGTGTCGAACTCCAGTCCTCAAGGGCCACTATCCTGCATGTTTTAGAGGTTTTCCAGCTCCAACACACCTGATTCAGTGATCTAATTAAATCTTCAAATTGGGCAGAAGTCAATCATCCAGCGATCAAAATTAGGTGTGTTGGAGCAAGAAAACCTCTAAAACATGYAGGATAACAGCCMTCSAGGACTGGAGTTTGACACCCCTGGTCTRGGATATGTGACGCCCATGCCAGACATGTAGAAAATAYCAAGGAAACACTGTTTAAGGTGAGTCCTCAGAGCGTAAACAGGGAGGGAGTTAAAAGTTAACCTGCACAATGTTCTTAAAAGCTGGTGTCGGTGTCTAACATGTTCCGGTGTTTAAACGTGTGGAAACTGACATACACATCTAGCAGCAGGTGTTCACGCCCTGACCACTGAAACACGCTGCATCCACTGTGACCACAGMATCCAGATGTGTCTCAATCTCTTAAGATTGTCTCGTTTTCAGAGTTGAATGAACTTATTAAGTATTCAGCATTTCCTGTAAAACATGTGAGTCACACCTGAATATTTTCCCTGTAGATAAAATCTGCAAACGRACTCTCAGGTCAAACAATAAACTTCCCTTGTCTGCATGTAGCTGAGCCAAATAATAAAAAACAATGGCATGGAGGAGGTCATAAATAAAAGGATGTTTTCTTAGTCTGAAGACTGTTGTAGTGGTTAACTCCCCCCAACATCACCACCAGTCCTAATCCCCATAAACCCACACTGGACTCCCACTAGAACCTTAAAACCTGGGTCCTGGCAGCCTCCCACTTAGTTTCTCACCCAATTACAAACACAAAGGCAAAACAAAAGCAAAGGATCAAATTGCGAGACATGGAWTGCTGGATCATACCACACAGGTTTTCGCAGTTTTGCTGCATTTTATTGCATTCGGTTCCCACAAAAATGTCCACATTAAAGCTGCAGTTTGATCTCATTTGTCAGCTTGTGGTAAAACTGTGGGAACAAAAGCTGGAAAAGGATTTGCACGACGTATGTAAATGTGCATCCTGGGATAGGAGATGAGCAGTGTTTCAAAAAGGTATTTATGAGCAAAAGGTTAAAGAGGGGCTATTTGATGCACACATCTGGGATTTCTGCAGCTCTTTACATAAGGAGCTTGTAAAGATCTTCTTTGYGGGGTGAATGGCCAATGAAGTTATCCTAAGTCTGACTTGGCTTCCAAGAGGAGAATACAAACACAGCATCATCCCAACGACAAAGATGCTGGGAATGAAAATGCAATTACAGTGTTTTAAAAGACATCTGAACCCAAACAGAAGTTGTAATTAAAGCAATCAATTTTTTTTGTTTAACACCTAACTGTGGGAAAAAACAACAGTTTTCTTTGATCAAACACTTTTAGGATGAAATGATCACAAAGAGAAGGAGACCTGTTCACACTGCAGCTACCACAACTACCAGCATCTGCCTCCCACATGCTGAGACGCTGTGAAACTAACTGGTTTTAATGAGCAGCAGCAAATAACACTGCCTTCACTTCAGTCAGCACAACACATCTGTGTCTGTGGAGGCGACGCTGCTACTGACTYGCTGTGACAATAATGTCAACGAAAAGCCTTTTACTAAATCTGATTTAGTACAAGTGTGACATTAACACTGTAAGCACTATTTTAAAGCAACTGTTTATTATGYTGAAAGATACAAAAAAATTATTGAAGCACATATTTACTGAATACATTCTGAAAATATTGTGAGCAAGAAAACTGATTTGCAATTTATTATATTTGAGGAATCAGGTCATGATGGCCAACAGTAATTTCTTTGTTGGTATTGTTAGTAATCCATTTTTTATGCACATGCTGCTAAAATATCTATATTTTCCACTGTCAAAAAGTAGCTTAATTAAATAAAATATGCATCAAAACTGAAGTTCAACCAGTCCTAGTWCCTTCTTATTAGCATTTACCCAAATCAATCATGAAGTCACTGGTAACACTCCATTATATTAGGGGTGTACTGATACCAGTTTTTCTCAAACCGAGTATAAGTATTCCAGTTTGGGTCCTCGCTGATGGAGTACCAATAATGAGTACTTACTAATTTACTACCTAAACATTACACAGTGACTTTAGAAACATTTCTTTTATTTAGAGCAACATGTTTCTCCTTCCTTATAGGCCTACAGCCCCTCTGACGGGATGAATTCAAATAGACAGCATATTTTATACTGCTGTGTCATTTTAAAATAAATAAAAATAACAAATAAGATTTTCTTTCAACTTGTACAAAGTTCTTAAACATGTAATTATTGTAATTATTGTTTCAAACTAATCACTACTAAAGCAAGTAAACAACAGRAGTCTATCATGTTTGTTGAAGATGGTTGAACCCAAAAGTGCAGAATGGAAAAACTTGGGTTCTCAAAGGGAAAAAAAAAGGACTTTTAATAAACAAAGCAAAGTGCTTGTYGTGGAAGCATAACGACTTACAAATAATGATAGAAGAAGCAAAACAACAAGGAGCAATCACGAACAGCCCAGAAAGCAAAACACACAAACAGAGAAAAAGAAACAAGACAGAATATAAATTCACTAACGAGCAGACAATGGGAAACACCTGGGGAGAGACATTAAGTTCAGGTGAGAGTGGGCGGGGCCAGAGCAGAGTCAGACAGGGGAAACAGAACACATAAGTAATAAAAATTCAAGACACTAAAAAAAACTAAGTGACACGGGGATTCTGACAGAGGAAGCTGATACGTTGCAGATTAAAATCAGGCTGATAATTTTTACWCTCATGTTCTTTTTTTRAAGCAATAAATCAGTACTCAAACASACTGAGCAACTTATTAAACAATATCAACAACTCTTATTACACATAAAAACATGATTGACAAATTATAGCAACAAAGCCACAGTCTTTTGATGCTTCTCTCTTTGATTTCAAAAGAAAACAAACTAGTCTCATGATGCATCTGCAACCTGGAGGATCTGACTTCATAAAAGCAACAACATATTTATTAAATTAGCTACTTTTTCCCTCAGATTTCCCCTCTGCTTCTGGAAACACTAATGTGAAGACTGAYACAGGCACAAAACTACAAAGAGAACCCAGGTTTGGGTGTTTTGCACTGTAATCACTGAGCCTCCTACTAATACACTGTTGTTCGCAATCAATAGAACATGTTAAAAACCAAACAATCATCTTACAGGAAACAGACAAGCTGGGGCTATTTACAGGACAAATCACAAGGTACAAGCTAAACTACACATGTGGGTCTGCGACACAGAACTCCTGAAAGATTTGAGCAGAAGAGTTTGCCACTTTGTAAGAGACGCTGACAATGTSACAGGACGTTTGACCCCACAGCCCCGAGCATTTGCCCAGCATCTTGGAGCATGTAAAACTCTCAGAAATAGCACTGAGTGAAACTGATCTTAAATCAAGGATATGTTGGATTGTCTTGGTCTGATATCCCAGCATGTTGTGTTCCCCGAGGACAAAYGAGCTCACAGCCTGTTAAATGTGATTGCATCCACAATCAGCAGGGTGATGGAAACATGGAGGCTAATTCAAAATACAGAAGACAAAACAACTGTTCAAGTCTGCTGGAAGTCAGAGATGTCTTTTTGTTTTTCTCCCCCTTAAAATAGTCCACAAACTAACGGCATCGCCTTTTCTCTCGTCGACCATGTTTATTTACTCTGAACTCACATTTGATCTCGAGAGGTCTCGCCTGACATCTAAATTTAAAGTGAGTGAAATCTGTTGGTGAGCGGTGTGTTGCCTTTGGTTGTATGGCTGTACACCACTGTAGGACCAAACCTGTTATATCGGTGATTTTTTTATTGCCATGTGTGGGTTCTCAGTCTTTGAAAATCAAACAATTTTAAAATCTTGCCRTGTGAACCAGGCTTTAGGCGTGCTCAAAGCTCCTGGGTCATAAAAACTAGATTGAAGGCTGAGAATTCCTTGAAGAAAATGCACATCACTTGGCCTGCAGCTTTTAATGGCAGAATTTAAAAACTTATGTTGAGAAATAACCTAATTATTATTATTTCATGCTGTTTGGCTTGAAAATATTATTCACAATCTCATGAAATCTCTCACGATTTTCTGTGATCTGACTGTCAGTGCTTAGAGTATGAGTTGGAAATGATTCTTCCACCACACCAAATTTAAGCTCAATATCTAATATAGTATATTATGTATAGCCATTTATGTGTTTACTAGGGTCAGTTAACTGTGACGGTCTTAAACTCCACGTCAGTTCTAATCTAATAATTATTTTGTGTGTGTTTCATTGAAATGTGCTCACTGGTTCATAAGATATTTTGCTAACTTGACAAACACACAGACAGCTACATTATTTTGTTTTTCAATGGTAGATGATAAAAAGCATGAAAATATGTTAAATATTGACTAAAATATGACTTTAACAAATAAGAGAAGCTAATTTTCTAATATCTAATAGTAATTTTTTTAATGTTAACTTGATGGGAGTTGGGTTTAAAGCCACATTACGTCCTCACCAGGCTGTTTGCACTTCAGGTTTACATTTCATCACACTGAACTGGCAACTGGCTAGTCCAGCATCCCTAAAGAGAGTCCCAAGTGCATCTTTAAAGCCCCAGCTGAGGCCTGGCTCTCCGACTCTTTGGGTAGGAGAGAAACAGAATCCCAGAAGCAGCCAACAAATGTGCTGTGGAAAAAGAAACGCCTCAGAGAGCGAAGGAGTGCCGCAGTGAAAACAGCAATACTGTAAATACCTCCACTCAGCACACGGACCACAGGCTCACGGTCCTGCAGTAACGGTCCAGGTTGCTGAGTGACACCATCCAGAGCTGCTGACGAGCACAAGAAGCTGCTTGGAAAGAAAGCCTGGCCTTTATCCATGCACTCAGATGTCCTCATCAGACCCACTTTCATCACAACGTTAAATAAATGAAGCTGAAATTTCTCCACAAAGCCAACAGTACGAAACAAACTCACACTGAGCGGACCATCATGTAAAGGAAGGAGCGGTGGGGGGAACCCNCCCCCACTCTCCCCCAGGTTCCTCCTGGACCCAACAGAGGTGATCATACCTGTGAGCGCAGCTTCCCCTGCACATGCACGTGAAGGCAGACAAGCAGCAGGAGAGCCACTTCCGACAGCATTCTCTCGAAAACGAAACAAAAAAAGCCCAACCAGTCTCGCGTCTGAGTAGCTCAGAAAGAAAGCACCAAGAAGAACCCTCTCCTTCCAGAAGTGATCTCTGTGAGCTCCTGTTGTAAAATGAACTGGGGGGGAGGGAGGTGCGGCTAGGAGAGGAAGAGGGGTTTTTAGAGGACGAAGAGAGATAGAAAATGAATTGGGAGGGAGGAGGAGAAGGCAGAGTGTGAGAGTTACACTTCAGAGAGAAAGTTTTGAGAGAACACTCTCTATGTGAGGCTTTTTTTCAGGAGTCTTTAATAAATGAGACATGCCTACAGGTAAAAGTATGCAGAGCTAACCGGCAGGTGGACGTTCTGCTTTCAAAGGATCACTACAATAAAACTGCACGCTTCATGAGCCAGCAATCATGTTGTAGCTTGGGACTCAATCTACAACAAAACAAAATCTAAATGAAAATTGGGAAAGACTGGCATAAAAATACATTTTGGTTCGCAATCAACAATAGAAAAACTGAGGTTCTATTTTTGCACAAAGTAATTTCTGCAAGCGGAGACCTGGAATAAGTCCTACAGAGGGAAATTTGTAATGTTTCCTGTGTTAAAGTGGCACACAGAGACCTTAACAGACTGCTAAACTTTATGAGGCTGCATCTAAGATAAACTGTAAGCATGTGTGTAAAAAAAAACAACAAAAAAACAAATAACAATCACATAAAATGCTTTGCAAGCCATTTGACGCAAAGTGAATAGTCATCTAGTTTAACAGCGGGTTCACTGATAAAAACTTGTTAGAATACCTGGTGTATAAAATCATGAAAATAATTAAACATGTCTAATAAAACACCTTGGTGAAAAAAGTCAAATATTTCCCTGTAAAGTGTTGACTGGAGGTATAAAGTTTCATAAAATGGAAACTCAAATGCAGCAGAAATTTACTCAGCTAACAGTAAAGAAGATTAGTCTAGGGCTGTAAATTTACATGAGAAGTCATGAGTAATAAATTACCTGATCGTACAGCCAAACGTTGTTATTTTATTTGTAATAAAATGCATTTCAGTATATTTCTTAATAAATCAGTTTTCTCCAGGTTTAGCTTATAGACTGTAAAGCTGTTTCACAGAACAAACTGGGACACTGAGAAAAAAAATAGGAAGAATCTGCACACCTGCAACTGGCTTGGTTTATGCTGGAACAGAGTCAGCTGAGGAAAAACCACATTTAATGCACACACACTCACAGGTTTGTTTTTATATCCCTGTAGGGACTGTGGATTGACTTCCATTCACTTTCTGGTCATTTTATTGCCTAACCATGACCTTTTACCCTAAAATTACCCTCACAGGTACCTACCTGACCCTAAAACTAAACTATACTCAAAACACATCTTGGTCCTAAACCCAACCACCCACCTGAAATTAGCATCCGTACCCATCCACATTAGATCCCCATGAAACTGCCTTTTTCTAGAAAATGGTTCCCACAATGTAAGAAAAACGTGCCACCACCACCCCACACACACACACACACACACACACACACACACACACACGCACGCACACACACACACACACATCTCATGTAGTATCCACAGGATATAAGAGACAACAACCTCTTCTGTCAATTGCAGCTGTAGACATGTAGGAGGAGGAAGTTTGAAATAAGCTAATCCCATCATCATCATCTCTGTCGTCTCCAGCTTTCTGGATTTGTCTCTGATCAGAATAAATCTCATTATGGAGACTTGACTGTGTGCCAGGTGAGGCTGGAAGGACTCTCCGGTGCCCCTCAGGGTGTTCGTCTCTGTCTACAAGTGGTCTGGCCCTGAAGCAGCCTTGACTCCGGCTGCCTGCCTCCAGCCCACACATGCCAGAGTACAGCAGGTGTGTTCAACGTTACCATGAACTGTCAACATCCAGCAGACACACACTCTACAGGGGTTACAGGCCTCCGCTGTTCGTATTTTCTCTCACACACTCACACAGCATCTCTATAACATCTGATCCATTCATTTCTTAACAAGCACTTCACACCCATCAGCTAATTAGACCAAATTTAATAAAAGGGCAGAAAATAGAAAAAAAAATTGTGTGTATGGTATTCATATCAGTCAACATGGCCAGACACGTAAATCCCTCGAATGTTCCCTTCGAGCAAGTGTGTTTTAACTGAAGAGGGGAGGAGTGGAAGAGAGTGGCTAATGAATAAAGCAGGTTGAGAGAAAAAAACTAAGAGGGAGGGGCAAGGTGTGACCGAGGGAAAGCTGCTGCTGTGTTTGTTTCTGCCTTGTTTCTGAAAGTCTCTCTTACTACTAATATACAACACCCACTGTGCACCAGTTGTCTCCTATCATGTGTCATCCAAAGACAAGCCAAAATTTGTTGCTATTTATTTAGGACAAATATATTTTTGTCCTGCAGACAACTGATAAACAAGGACTGGAGTGTAAAACCCAAGAGTTATGAAGTGAACACCATGGTGAAGGGGAAATACTTGATAATCAGGTCATGAGGACTTTGCTATGAAGACAAAGAAATCACATAGAAGCTTCCGAAAAATGTCCTCTAGTTGTTCCAGACAAAATTAATAATAATAATTTACAGAGAATGGCACATTTTGCACAAATACAAATAAAACACCTGTCATCAACAAGCAATAATAGCACAGTAAAGTATGGTGGTGGCAGTATCATCATGAGGCTTTGTTTGTTATTTTCAGAACCTGAGAAATTGATTGTGCACCACAAGTGGTGCTAAAACGCACCTAAATCCATAAGACTGGTTCACCTTTCAGGATAAGTGTCCCAAAGTCGTAGGACAGTTTTGAGTGGTTTGTATTTGTAGTATTTCTGTCCGACAGCAGAACTCACCCTAAAAGAGTTGAAGCAGAAAAACTATTTCAAAATGAACAGGGATCAGTTCTGACCAAAATGTCACTAGAAATGACTTAAAACAGCTGCATCAGAAAAAAAAAACTAAACTATAACTATAAAGTCTGAATCTGTGGCAATGGCAAAGTGACAGAAGAAACAACCAAAACAATACAAAGCACGGATGAGCCTGTTGCACATTTTCTGTTTGCACATTCCTCAACAAATTGATTCCAGTCTTCTTCAGTGACTTGTTTGTTCACTTTTTGTGATTTAGGCCTGAAAAGTGTCAAGTTTTCGAGCCTAAACAACATCAGTTCCCCGTTTTCTAAATACTCACAAAGTCCTAAACTGTGGCGTGTTGAGACTACAAACCTGTTCCTCAGTAAATAGTTTGTCTGGACTTCATCAAGAGACTTTAGTGAAGCACAAAACATTAGATGAAGAAAAGACAAGAAATTCTGTCCTAACTCTTTGTTTTGACTCATTACACCTGCTAGCACCATTCTCCTAATAAATCTGTAATTTACTGCAGAGATCCCTCACAAACTAGCCTGGTAAAAACCAGACCCTTGTCCTTCACTTTGCTTCGTATGAGGGTCTGGACTCGCGGCTATAGAGAAGCGATTCTTGCTGGAGGCGTGGCCTCTGCTGAAGTTTAAAATGATTGGATTGGTTGACCGAGACGTATGCGTGCCAGCTCCACTGTGAAGGAGGCTAAGCTAAGAAGCTAACCGGAAATCGCATGTGCTGTAAACAACCGTACTGAGAGGAGAGAAGTACAGAGCCGAATGAGACGGCTGTAAATGAAAGCTGCTGCTTTGTCAGACAAATTTTATTTAATTTGGAAGCCTTATCAACACGGACTGGCTTCACTCACTTCCTCCACTGCCGTATGCTAAACTAACTAGCAGACACTGTCCAGAAAATCGACGTCGTTCAAAACTCCACCTTCAGTTTACTAATTGGCCCAAGTGAAATAAACTACAAGCAGACACTGCGCAAAAACAATTGACGTTCTGTTCTCTGATTGGCCCGAATGAAATTCTCCTGAAGAAATCCTTGTCTATGGGAGAAGTCCCAGATGGAGCAGTGAAGGGAAACTAGAACTGAGTGGAACTGCATAGGAAGGCAAGGGCCAGGCTACTCACAAACACACAGTGTCACACCTTGTGTCTAGTACAGCTATCTTTATGGGGACATTGCACTCTCCTCAAAAAACCTAATTTGGACCCTATTGTGTTAAATAATTTCCAGCCTATTTCTAAACTTCCGTTTTTGTCCAAACTTTTAGAGAAGGTGGTTTCTGAACAACTCATTGCATTTTTAGAAAGCTCTGACATGTTTGACCATTTTCAATCTGGTTTTCGTAAACATCATTCCACAGAAACTGCCCTGACCAAAGTGTCGAGTGACATATTGATGTCTGCGGATGCTGGGAAACTGTTTTGGTCCTGTTGGAACTTTCTTCGGCTTTTGACACTGTCGTTCAGGAAACTTTGTTCAGAAGACTGAGTGAGCTGATTGGTCTGTCAGGTTCTGTTCTAGCTTGATTCTCATCTTATTTGTCTGGAAGGAGTTTTAGTATTTCGGTTAATCAGCTCCTCTCTGATTCTTCTGATTTGTTGCGTGGAGTGCCCCAGGGTTCTGTGTTGGGACCTATTTTATTTTTGTTATTTGTCCTTCCACTGGGAAATATCATTTAGGAGTTTGATGATGTTTCTTATCATCTTTATGCAGATGATATCCAGCTACAGTACGTTGAGTCCACAGTTTGTATTTCGATCACATTATGAGTCAGTGTCCAGGGAGGAATCAAACAAACAGCAAAGTAAGTTAAAGTGGCAAAAATAAATTAACATAAAGTCAACAACAAAGCAAGATAAGGTTTATATCAAACAGGATATTCTCCTCATCATAGCTGACCTTGAAATTATGCTTTATTGCTTTGGGGTCAAACTTCCTTTAGCTGCACGAAAGGAAAAGTGTTTTGTGCTGACACAAATATTTAAAAAAAGAAAGGCCCAGCTGTTGTTTAGCTGAGCTGCAAAAAGATGTTCAGGAAATTAGCATTTAACCTTTTTTTTTACTCTCTTCCTGAGATCCTAGTGAATGGTGCTTGACCAGGAGAACCTAAACAATAGTGGCAGCTGTGTGAGGCTGCACTGACAACAGTTGTGTATTGTATTTAATGATATTTCAGTACTTAAAACGTCAGCAAAGGTAGTAAAAAAGCAACTCTCAAAACCTCAATAGGCAGACACACCATCTAACACATGCCATGATTCAATTACAAAACAAATGAAAAGGTCAAAGTCAGTGGCTTTTGAGGAAAAGTAGTGTTGAGAAAGTCAGTAAAATTTTCTGCCTAAAATTTCACATTTGCTCCAAAAATAGCATGAAATTGAACTGTAGTGCTGAACCGACAAAGTAGATGGATGACATACAGTACGTCACAAGTTTGGCTGATATTGGTGACTGTGTAAAAAAAAACTAAATTCAGATCTTTCTTTTGAAAAATATGAGCAAAAACAACTGAAGCATTAATATAAAACAGCAAACTTTACACTGCATCCACTGGCATTTAGACAGTACATTACCGCACACTTTATTGCGGAGAAGTGCAATGATTTTCAGATATTTGAGAAGTTGATAAAGACAAAGGGAAAAAGTTGCACCTTGGTGCATACAGTACATGACAAGTTGTACAGATTGGCCGTAAATTACACAGATTGTTCATCCATTTTGCATGGATACAGACGTATAGGGCAATCTTATAGATGTTTTAAAAAATCTTTGCTTCAAATTTTTGTCTGAGCTGAGGGGCTGTAAGGAAATAAGTTGCCACCTCCTATGTCAAAATGTGGATTTGAGAGGGTCAAAATACAGAAAAAATATCAGAAGGGGTTTACGTGTTAAGAACATGTTGCTAATGGTACCACAAGGTGGCGATAATGGACCAAGTTGTTTCCCAACCTCTACAATGTAATCTGTGTTCAGCACAACACCTGCCAAAAATCAATAAGTACATCAACTCAAAGCAAAGTCATGCCTGCCTCTACCCTCGCACCTTTATTTAGAAAGGATAGCAAAGTGGAACTTATGGCTATGGGTGAGATACCTCTCTACTAGCATAATTAGCAGAGGTATACGTATATAATGCTGCAATATATATTGATGCATTTTGGTTATTTACTGTTTAACTAACCCCATTAACTGTTAATTTGCATGTGATATATTACAATACAATAAGACCAAGTTGTTTATAAACAGCTTCTTTCATCCATGCCAATGGTGACAGAAACATCATGTTGTTTTCTGACAGCTTGTCAGAAACCACGTGCACACGGTAAAGAACTCTCTTATTCCCTAAAGAGAGACTTTATGAGCTGTAACAGAGACCAACTGATGTGGGAAGGGGGCAGAACAAGTGTCCGACTCTTTACCATGAACATTTGAGCCTGCTCTAGTGGGACAGGTCACACTGAGACCAAGCAGAACCATGAAAGGCCAATATGAACCTTTAAGAGGCAGTTAAGGGGATACTAAGGGAACATTAGGATCCAGGAAACGAAGGTCAAATGGAGACATCTATTTGTCTTCTTCTTCACAACTTAGCTGTCTTAAAATTGAAATTCTTATACTTAAATCTCCTTGACAGTGACAAGTGGCCAAACAAGTGTCCATGGATCTCTGTTGGGTCTGCAGAAAATTATCCTTCAAATCTGCCAAACCTACAAACTTTCACTGAACCCCAAATTATTCTACTGTTTGTTCTCAAGCAAATTGATTTTTTAAATTAAATCAATATTATAAGTTTCATTAAAACATGCATAACTGGGCTGTAACAAAAACAAACAAAAATGGTAACTGGTTAAACTCTGCCCATCTTTACTTCTGATAGATTCAGTCTTTGTTGTTTATTTTTAGATATGTTGCTGCCATCATATTAAAAAAACACTATTTTCTTCTAAGAATAGTTCAATTTCCTAGTTTAAACATTTGATATGTTTACTGTGTTGAATCTGTGTTGTGAATAAAATATGAGTTTGAGATTTGGCAATTGTTGCATTCTGGTTTTATTTACATTTTACAACGGGGATTACAGGTTGGACTTCATAGTCTGTGATTAGTTGTTGTTGTGTTGCATATAACAGCTGATTTATTTGCCCAGATGGCATCAGGACACCCAGAAGATGGATTTCCGTCACTGCTAGTGCTCAACATTAGATTAGTGAGTTTAAGGGGTATTTAATCTAAAAACCTGCATGTTGTAGGAAAAGTAAAATAAGGGGCCGACCTGGAGCCAAATTCCCACTTTGATCAGAATCATAAGCACTTACAGAGAAGCAAGTACATTTCTTATTTGTTGCCTTGCATCTATTGACTAGTTCTGCTTCCATAAACACATGACCATCTGCAGTACATGATGATGAACTTGTTGTGAAGCTGCAGCTGGGACTTGTCATGGCAGAGATGTAGCTGTTTTCAGCAGTCGGTGCCAGGCAGGCTGTATATCAGAGCACTCATCCCCCTTTTTTAACAAGTCCTCCTGCCCACCTCGGTGTAGAATGCACAAAACAGATGCAGCTGTCAAAGAAAACCTAAAGGGGGGGGGAGGGGGGGTGTTGTTTGACGAGCTTGGATAAGAGCTATTCAGAGGAGATGCTCATTGCTGCAATGGGTCAGATGTATTCTTATTTATCATAATTTGGAATAAAAAATGTGCTCCAATTTATTCTGAAACCCTCGTGTATGTTACAGTAATCATGGGTGAGCGTTAGAGCTTTAAAAGTTCAATAATCATAAAGATCCAAGCTCCAGTTTTTGTACGGGATTTTTTTTCCTCATTTATTTCATCCCTCCCTCCAAACTAAGCAGGAAACCCTCTAGTGGATCTGTAACATTCCAAGCGCAATAGATTTTACCCTCAGATGGGCCCACCGTTGCCAGCGACGAAGTGTGTGGTCAGCGATCGCCCTTTAAAAACACACGCCCTTCTCAAATGCAGCCCTTTGGAATAAAAGAGGAGGAATCACTGATGAGTGAAAGTCCCACCATAAAGGGACCTTTCTTTGGCTGTTTGTCTGAAACCTGGAGCCACTTTAAAGAGAGTTTCAGTGTTTCAAAGTTGGCTTTTCTACTGTGTGTGCATGTTTAAAAAATACCAGTCCTCCTAAAATTCTGAATTTTAATGCGTTGGTTATTTTGTTTTATTATTTATTTGTGTACACAGTGCTACTTGTGAAGACTGGGAAAATCATTTCTATTCCAAGTAATTAAAAATATAAACCCAGCAGTGTGACTGGATAGAGAATATACAGTTATTTGTGTATTTGAGCACCTATGATAGCATTCCTGCCTGCATGTTTCCTTGAGATTTATGTTTTTGGTTTTGTTTTATTTTGAAATGTCAACTTAACATAATGTCTTTGTTTTACTATAAAACTGATCTTGTCACTGTATTTCTGTTAGTTCCTTTTGTCTGTTTCAGACTTGTTATGTGTTTTGTTATTTATTCTGCTCTTTCTGCCTTCACCTGTTTGTAATCAGTAATTACTCTTTTATTTAKTTTTTATTTTTATTTTTTGAGGAGTATATTGTTGACTCTTAAGCTTTAATAGTTTTCCACCAGGTTGTCTTTGCAATTAATGTCAAACTTTCCAGCAACTTGTTTGATTGTTAGTTTGGTTTCGACAGCTTAGCCAGTTGTGTTTATGTCATTATGAAGGAGGATGTCTTCATACTGGGCAAGGTTCTTTTATTTCAAAGTCAAATAATTGGATTTTTAAGATATAATAAAATAAGAAATAACTGTAATAATAAAAACATTATATCTCAAACTCATTGTGGTTTAAAAATGCATTAATAAACATTCCTAATCTTTGTTTACAATTAAATTCACAATTAGCAGACAGCATATCAATGACAGTTTGATAAAAGCATTTTGCTATTTTAACATTCTCAATAAAGTATTTTTATATCCCCTTCACTGTGCGGCAGGTGTGTCACACTGAAAATTATAGAAACTTCAGATTTTTTTTTAGTTAATCAACAGGATTTACAAACGTGTACATACGCACTTGGCAAGATTTTTACATTAGGGTATATTTTTTGTTTAGTTTGTGAAAATTGCACAACTGTTAGTAGAAATACTAATTTCTGGGGAGAATGTCTTCAGTGGGTTTTAAACCCTTTCAAATGTGTATTGTAATATTTCTTCTCTGCAGCATGAAGACATGCTCCGACCTGCTGGATTTGCTTAGTTGGAATAACTGGTTGGAAAGTTTTGCATGAATCGGCTGGGATCCAGGCTGTATAAATCAGAGCCTCTGGTAAAGCTCCAGCTTGGAGTATTTCACTAACACTGCACAGAGCTGAGCTCTGGGGGCAGTTTGAACACAAGTGGGATGGATAACTGAGCCATGTGATGACGTAGTTTTATTCCAAAGGGAGCATCAGTTCAGTGCAATTAAGTTTTACATCATATTGGTGGCGGCACGGTGGCTCAGTTGGTAGAGCTGATGCCTCTCAGCAAGAAGGTCACTGGTTCAAATCCCAGTCCGGGGACCTTTCTGGGTAGAGTTTGCATGTTCTCTCCGTGCATGCGTGGGTTCTCTCCGGGTACTCCGGCTTCCTCCCACAAACCAAAAACATGACTGTTAGGTTAATTGATAACTCTAAATTGTCCCTAGGTGTGAGTGAGAGAGTGAATGGTTGTTTCTCTCGTTTGTCTCTGTGTGTGGCCCTGTGATGGACTTGCGACCTGTCCAGGGTGTACCCCGCCCCTCGCACTGTGACTGCTGGATATGGGCACCAGTGACCCACGCGACCCTGAAAAGGAAGAAGCGTGTACAGAAAATGGATGGATGGATGGATGGATCATATTGGTCATAATCATCACCTATCGCCACGAAAGCCTGGAGATCATGGGAGTACGTGTGTTTGTCAGTTAGCAAAGAAAATCTCATCAACCTCAGGATGGATTTCTATTAAAAATTCAGAAATCATTCTAACAATGTCCATCTACAACTGATTAACTTTTGGTGTCAAGCTAATTCAAGAAGACTGCCACAGCTAATCAACCTTAAACACAAAAATGGTCATAGCTCAATTTTACAGATATTGGGCCTCATGCAAGAACCGTTCGTACGAACAGATTTGTTCTTAAGTTGTGCGTACAAATGATTTAGGAGAACTTGTTGCATTCACCTTTTTTTCATTTAACAGTGCCTGCAGCCCAAAGCAGGACAGGGAAAAGTGGATAACTTATTTCTAGCAACAGAACAGTTGAAGTACTGGTTGGAAGGTGGTTATTTAACTTAATTTATTGATTTTTATGTCACCTGTGGGTCATAGATTCACTAACTGTAGCAACCCACAGGAGACACGGCATTAACAAAAACTGCAGCTGTTATCTCTTCCCATTCCTTGGCTGCTAAAAAAGACAGATTTTCTTTTCTGGATCTCTGAGAGCAGGACTTCAATCTCAGAATGTGTGAAGTTCTTTCTTTTTACTTCTCGCAGCCATTTTCATGAACGAAAATTTCCTGGTATGTGGGGCAGGAAGCATGGCCTTATATGGTATCAGTGGGGTGGTAATTATGCTTATTTCCTCTCCTCGTTCACAAGCACCTGGATACAAACAGGTGACATTCATCATGTTTACTCTGCTCACTTACACACTTTTCCTGAAGTTAGAAGCATTTGGCTGAACCTGACGTGGCGTGTTCATACGAACCTTTCATACAAAAAAAAAAGTAAAAGAAATTTAGGATAAGAATGTGAAAATGTTCTTGCATGAGGCCCACTGAGCTTAGATTTAGTGTGGTAGTAGCTGAGGTTGGTTCCCAAAACATTCTCTGAGCACCAACAAATCAACAGAGATCTTTGTTTAAAACTTTCACAGGACATATTTTTACAAAACGTCCTGAACGTAATCACTGGACATACATTTTCAACTGAATAACCTCTAGAGTCAGCCCAATGCAACATGGCCATCACAGCTAATATAACATTAGCAACACAATAATGACTAACTAATTTAGCAGATGTTGAGCTAAAACTGGATGTGGTAGCAGAGAGTAATCCTCATCACATACGTTGAGCACAGATACTCTAACACAAGGTCTTTCTTTGAAAGATTTATTTCAGTAGAATACTACTTTGATCTAGCATTAAAATAGAGTTGTAGGCAAACTGACACATAAGGAGCCTTAAAATACTGGAATTTAGTGAACATTTAATATCTGAAGACAAAATATTACTAAATATTAGCAAAAAGCTACCAAAGCTTAGTCCAGATGGAGTGAATATTGAACTAGAAGTATTTTAAATGAAGAAATTAAACATTTAAGGTGGTCGTTTCACATCATGTCAGAAAAAAACCTGTGATGAAACCAGAACAGCTCAAAAACAGGCACCAATCATGGCTACCGTTTAAAATACAAAATACTTTTCTTTGTACTGCTTCTTTTCTCCCACCTCGACCAGTTCAACCTTCTTCTGTCAAAGGCCTATTTTATCACTAAACTGTGCTTCCAGTCACAGCGTGATGCATATTCCACATGTATTTATCTGCAAACTTGCTATGCATTCCTGAGAGGAGAGCAAAGCCCCGCATGACCAGATGTGAACATTAGCACTTCATAAAAATGATTAGATTATGTTTACAGAGTACCTGCTCTATTCAAATGGGTGGTCAAGATTAGAAAATTAGTCGGGGAAGGGGGTAAAAGAGAAAACAAATTTATCTATAATAACAACCTGCAAAATAAAAAATTTAATAATTTTTTCTATAAAAACTCATATGTTTCATTTTTGTCATCTGGACCCGTGAGTCTCTTTTAGCCTCAATCAGCAACAAAAGTTCAACCTAACCCATTAGAAGGAGCAATGTGACGTGTTCTGTAGCAGTGGAAACGCGATTAGCAGCAAATTCAAAGATTAGAGGGCTCTTTCACTTGATACAATCTTAATGTTGCAGAGATTTTAGGTGGATTACATTGCCTGAGAAACACAGGGTTTATAGAGTGAAGTCATGGGTAAGATTAGATGAAAATAAGCTCCTTTAACATATCTTTGAGAGTTAAACCCTGATCATACGAATGCTAAATAACACTAAAGACAAAGTCAGTTCTAAGTAGGCCAACAGAGTAGTATCTTGCTGTGCAGCAAGCTTCATTGACCTTCACTTCCTCTTGTGTTGTGCTGCCCTCTCCTGTTCACAGCCATCACTTCATCAGCAGTATTCTGCAGAATAAACATTTGCTCCTGAACTGAAATAAAAAAATGGGGGATTTGCGAAATTAGTTAGTCAAAAGTTGATGACCTTGTTTAGCAGTTCTGCAACAAATACTGTAACATAATTGTTCAAAAAATGCAATAGGGAATAGAGAAAAATGAACGTATTTAAAAACAGGACCCAAACAAAATATAACAGTATTTACTTGTTTAGCTACTCGAACATAAGAGGATTCCCGAGGGATGGTACTCAAGTGACCAAATCCAACGATCATATAAAACACTGAGTTCATTGAAATGACTGGCTTTCTTGTACGGAGTCCCGTGACAGAAACACAGACTATAGCAGCTTCAGTTGATCTGTTTACTGAACTTTAGCACAAGATATAAGCTAGTGTGATGTCTGACCATATTTTTATAATAAATTAATAGTAGATATCTAAAAGCTGCTACAAATATATTATCAAACTATTTAAAGTTAGGGCTGGACAATTAATCGGATTTCGATCTTGATTACGATTTGGGTTTTCAACGATCATTAAAAACATAATGATCGAAGTTCGCAGTTTACGCTTACACTGTTTTGTGTTGTGAATCCAGTGCCACTGCCAGCACTATGCTGCAGGCTCCTCACACAGCTAAAGTTACACTTTGTCAATTTTTTTCAAAAATATTTGAAATCTTGAGGGAAACGTTGTTTAACTGCCATTGTTTATGTTCAATAAATTCATGTTATCAAAGTGAATGAATAATTTTGTTTAATAATCTAGATCTCAATTTCAATCAAAAAAAATTGTGATTATAATTTTTGCAATAATCGAGCAGCCCTATTTAAAGGCACATTTGGCTTAACAATTGAAAGCGTGAAATAAGAAATATGAAGCATAAAATAAATACAAACCATATGGAGTTTTTTAAAATTGAAATATTTGGAGAAAAAATTTAAAATATGTCGCCTTGCTTACAGTATCACAATACATCTGTGTCATAAAATGTATTGTATCACAAATTCTTATCAATTTACAGCCCTAATATCTATGCAGCACCGGGAGAGACTAAATTCAGCAGAACTTTCAACACCAAGTACACAACAAAAGGTATTTAAGGGCTAAAAAAAAGGATTTTGCATGATAAGACCTTTAAGACCTTTAAGAGTCCTTCTCAGATATGTAAACAAACTACAAAATGGTCTATCTATGACTTACCTCACACTTTCCTGCCACACAGAGGAACGTGTCGTTCAGTCCACATGGAGTCCCGTCAATCACCCGGTCTGACTGCCGCACGTAGAATCTGAACCCTACAGCCCGGCAGTTCAGCTCACAATGCTGCTCCTCGGGAACTGAAGACAATGCAACATGATACGATCAGATATATGATGTGAAATATGACAATTTTATATACGACACAATATATGTAAGCCTCCCTTGAAAAACAGTTCTACAATCTCAATGGGATTTGCCTGGTTAAACAACGGTGAAATAAAAAATAAAGAAGACATACATACGATGTGATGCAATATAATAAACCAATGACAACGTAATACACCAATAAAAACATACAGAAGATTATTACTTAATTTTGCAGTTTGTTTAACAAGCAAATAAATCATGCTGTGTTCTTACTTTTTCACAATTTCGTCAGCATTTTAGTTCAACTGTTTAATAAATAATGAGACACCAAGATGACTCAAGTGTCAGTCATTAGTGGTTTTTATTTTGGAATAAAACCTGGTAGGGAACATTGGGCCTCATGCAAGAACCGTTCGTACGCACAGATTTGTTCTTAAGTTGTGCGTACGAGTGATTTAGGAGAATTTGTGGCATTCACCAATGTTTTCATATTCTAAGATTTTTTTCAGATACGAACAAAATTCACGAGTGGTCCAGACCTGTCGTATATTTTACGAGCAGTCGGTCTGCTGTTATCCAGACAAATTTTTTTTATTAATAACTTTATATTTCATTAGTTAGAAGATATTTTGAGTTGAATCACACTTCATAACTATGTTGACAATAGGTTAATCTGTTTGAATTAGAATTAGAATTTTAAATGTAATAATGTAGTCTAACGACATAAATTGGCTATTAATTTTGTTGTATAGCACTACAATATTAATATGAAGTTAATTGAAGTTTGGAGACATTTTAAAAAAAAATTCCGAAACACATCTGACACTTGATGGTCAGGGGGGGAATAAATGAATAAGTGAAACCTATGTAACACAGTTGTTTACACTGAAATTAAAAGTATTTGACCAAAGAAAAGCCGGAGCAGGACAACAGAGAGAGATAAATATGATTTAGAATTTTATTTCTGTGACTGTACGACCCACGGGAGACACGACATTGACAGCAGTTGTCATTTCATTCCTCGACTTTAAAGCAGATCCTTWAATTCCACAGCTGACGCTGCTAAAAATGACTTTTTTTGTGGATCTCCGAGAGCAGAACTTCAATCTCCGAACTCGTAAAGTTCTTCTTTTTTACTTTGCAATGTCACTTATGAACGGACACTTCCATGTGTGGCAGGATATGTATATTCTTATATGGTGTTTTTTAGGGAGGTAATTATGTAAATAACCTCTCCCAATGCTCGAGCACCTGGATACATCTGTTTACGCTCCTCATTTACAAACTTTTCCTGAAGATAGAAGAGTTTGTTAAATCTGACGTGRCATGTTCGTACGAACCCTTCGTACGAACAAAAGTAAGAGAAATTTAGGATAAGAATACGAACATGTTCTTGCACGAGGCCCATTGTTTTTATCCTACTGATATGAAATTTGAGCATAACAAATAAAACATGTACCAAACTATCCAGCCTACCTTCATTAAAAGGTTCCCACTTGTACAGTCTGCCCATGAAAGGCTGGTTGTTGTAAGAAGAACACTGGATGGCTCTGATGTGTTTGCTCGACAGAGGACAGGCCTGTGGATGGATCAGATAAACACAAACATGCATTTATTTTCCATGAAGACAGACCTCACCGGGTTCAACCTTCAGAGCCTGCTCTCAGTATTGTGCTCTGCAAGCAGCAATTCATGGCAATAGTCAACAAATTTTGGTCCAGGATCCTGGACCAAAAACACGTTGCTGTTTGTCAGGTTGAGTTTTAAATTGTAAAGCTGCTGTTTGACGGTGCTTTTACGAGGCCATCTCACTGCACTCAAAAGGACAGACTATGAAACTGCTGAATAAAAGGTAAAGAACATAAATAAAAGTTTTCCTAAATTCACTATCATGATGCAGTTCATCTGATTTATCAGTAAGTTAAAATAAACATTGTATTAGACCCTACGCAGTTGTTAAAATACAACTTAGTAGCCAAAGTACAGTGAGAATAAGGAGAAAGTGCAGACTTGCATACGTTACTGTTGCAGATCCTGTACTGAGCATGCTCCCCTGTGCAGAGAGTAGGCAGCAGTGGACTGTACGGTGTGTCTTTATGCTGCTGATGGCCTGATTGTAGCTCCTGCTGAACCTCAGCCTTACGTGAAGTAGGCTGATAAAGTGGGGACCAGACTGGGTTGTTCTTGGGACTTTGTGCCCTGGGGTGCACATAGGGTCGGTTGAAACGACGGATGTTGTTGGAGGCATCCAGATGGATTGATCTAAAGGTACTGTGCCTTCCAGCAGGGGATTGGCGAGGGTTAGCTGCAGCCGAGCGTCTCTGCCTGTAGAGGGGAGACGTCTCTGGATTCTTCTGCAGTGGGGCAACAAAAGGCGCTCGCCCGTAGCCATACTTCCCTGGAATGATGTGAGGAACCCTCCTGGAGGCACAAAGATCATCACCTTGTTTAAGGTAGCTCTTATCATTAAGCCTTAATGACGCGTTACTGCTGACTGACACCAAACTGGGTCACATTATGCTAAAAAAATTAAAATGTTTGCATTGGGTTCACTTAAATTAATTATGTCAACAGGTTCCTATCAACTGAATTGAGTAAATCTTGCTTTAGATTTACTCAGTTCACTTGAGTAGAACCTGCTGACATAATTTATTTAAGTTAATCCAACTCAAATTATATTTATTCAAAACAGACAGAATAAAAACTAAAACATCATCTGCTTCAGATCCTAATCATCCACAGGTTGTACAATAGCTGGGAGCTATTTTCAGTGTGCACTGCCAATGCAATATACACTATTGTGATTCGTTTCCCATCCAAGTCATCTCAACTTTGCCATGCTTCTCCTCCTGCATACTTTGTCCTAGAGCTGCCATTGTAATTTACAGTACATCTGTAAAGCTACTGTGCCAAATGATGGCTATGCCTTTTGGTGCCTATAAAACTTATAGTTTATGAAATATTAATGTTTAATGAATTATAATGGCAGTCAATGGAACCTTGTATTGGTCCAATACTGCCCCATGCTGTACTCAACTTGGTACTGCACCATGGTTTAATATTTCAACTCAGTAGTTCAGTGTTTACAGTACTAATATGATTGTATTTTGATGTTTTACTATAATATTGACTTAAAACTGCTCTATTGTTGTAATATTATGCATTTTTGTGTTAATAATTGTATTGGCAATGTGGCCTCTTTCTGCACACACACAAACCAACCCCTGCCACCATCTTCTGCCACAGCTCTATTGGTCTAATGGTCCATGTCATGGACTTTCATGTGGGAGACCAGGGTTCAAAACCCAGCTAATGCAACTTTAACAAAAAATCTCTTCAAATTTCATATTGTCACACAATTACCTTAATTACAAATACCTGCTGATGTGGCAGGCACAAGCTGGTATAGAAAACACATTTGAACTTGGTCAAAGTTCATTATGCAAGTCCAATGCTGCAATGACATGCTACATGGCAATGCACACTTGTTTTTACATCGTAAAAACCCATGTCTAGTTATTATTTGGATTACTGCACCAATTTCGAAAAAGGTGGAATGTTGTGGAAAATATAAATTTAAAAAAAATTGTGCTGAGTTGCAAATCTAATAAACCCAGATTTGATTCCCAATGATACACAGTAAACATATCAAATGTTAAAGCAAAGAAAATGTACCATGAAAAATAATAATAATGTAAATAACACATCTCAAAAAAGTTAGTACAGGGGCAACAAAAGGCTGAGCTGGCTTGTAGCAAATCAGAGTCATCAGCAGTGGGTCAGTAATGTCAGAAATGCTGGTTAAAGCTCTGTCATGCAAAGATGAAGCCATATGTGAACACCAATCAAAAATAATGACATCTTCTCTGGGACTAAACTCTGAAAGTGTCCTATAGTTGCACAAATCAATTTTAAAATTTATATATATATACATATGTATATATATTGCAAAGCATGAATACTACGTTTTCTATACTAACAAGGAGATTGATTATTCAGCTTGTTATCAACACAGAATTCAAAGGCCTGCCTCTCTGACGGCATGGGGGTGCATTAGTTTCTAAGGCATGGGCAGCTTCCACATCTGAAAACACCATCAGTTTACAGGTTTTACAATATATGCTCTCATCCAGAATATGCAGGACTGTTGAACAGCTAGAATCCTACATTAAACAAGAACAGGACAACGTTCTCTTCCATAACCTTTATCAAAAATTTATCAGTGTGCAAATTTAAGAGAATGAAAAAGACTGGACTGTTAAAAAATATGAAATGTTTTAATATGTAGTCGTTCACTTTGTTGTTCTAGAAATTTTCAATGTTTTGTTTCGTTAACTGAAGATCATTATAGTTTGAATCTATATTTGAGGAAAAAAGGGGCAGATATAAGAATTTTTTCTTCTCTCTGCCACCTTTCATTTCATTTTATTTGTATTTTCTTTTTTTATTGTACATTGAATTTTGTTTTATGAAACAAATAAAGTTTTAACTAAAAAAAAAAAAAAACCTCCAGCAAATGATCTCCTAGAGTCCTGAATGTTTACAAACTGCTTTGAAAAGAAGAGGGGATGCTTCAGAGCTAAACATGACCCTGTTCTCATTTCTTTGAGCCGTGTCATAATTCAAAATTACCTTTTTTTTTCCAAAAGGAATGGTACAAATTCTTATTTTAAATATTTGATATATTTATTATGTGCCATTTTGAATACATTTTGGATTGATAAAATTAGCAAATCATTCCTATCTGTTTTATTTACATTCCACACAGTGTCCCAATGCTGTTGTTTTTTTAATAGTTACAGTTTCTTCTTTTATTAAACATGTTTTAGTTACACTTGGACATTTAATTAGAAAACTTAAATTTGCTTTTGAGAAGCAACCATTTTGGTCACTTTTAGCAGAATTGTGGGAGCTTTTTGTTGTTTCCTCAGTATTGTGGAGTCCAACTCAAACAACCCTGTCACCACTCAGCTGTCAGTGTTATTTGTTTAAAGGCAAGCACAACAGGAAACAGGTCACAAAGCTGCCAAACACAAGCGGAGCTTTTGACTCCAACTATAAAAGAGCGATTTTCCACCGGAGGGCAGTCAGATGGCCCACAGTGATGGCTCCAAAGAGTCAGTGTTACAGCAGGCTGCTCAGCATGCAGCACGGATCAGCTCCACAAAGACACGGGCTGCTAAACCGAAAAAAAGTTAAGAAAAAAACTTTTTTTTTCTAGGATACTTTGTTTTAATGCTTAAATGCACCACTGAAGTTTGTTCAAAGAACTTAAGATATTTGTTTAGGCTCATTTGCTTGCAGGACGCTACAAATATGACAGAAACTAAACCAAAATAAGTAGTTGGCTCGTAAATAATCTTGAAAAAAAACTATAAAAGGATCAAACTAAATATTTTTAGTTTTGGATGTGTTCACTGGGTCATATTAAAGGTACTAATCACAATGTCATGAAATAATCATAAAGTAAGAAACAAAATTCAAATACTAATTTCCTCATGCTAATAGTAACATGTCCTGTAATAAATACATCTCTAAGCAAAATGTGCAAATGGTTGCCAACAACTGTATGTTTGTTAATCTATAGAAACAGCCAAGGTGACATAATCTAGATTAACAACAGCCACGTCTATGGAAAAGATGTTTGAGACAAAGAAATTAGATAATTTTAACGTATTTACTCTCAGATTTGTTTAGTAAAAGCTGCAGATAAAAGTGCTTTGTTTACACTGAGCGTGGACCCACATTTCTGAATTTCCTACCAGTATATCTTAAAACTGTTAACATATCAGAGTAAACTCTTTCAAACTGCACCATTTGGTATAGGTCAGGATCATCTTTTATAATTTAATTACATAGTTTGCAGCAAGTTATTGACATATTAAGGCTTTCTTCATGTACAACTTTGCCTGAAAGTGATTCTTTTGTTGATCAGCACTAATTACCTGTATGATGATGAGTGATTATTTTTAACATTGCTCTTGATCTAAATCCCTACAGGGGTAATAACCTTAACTTTGAAATTTTACATGATTTGATTTTGTAAAATACGTTTGTAAATTTTTTATATTCCAGTCAGCCTGCCCCAGGGCAGCTGTGGCTACATTGTAGTTTACCATCATCAGAGTGTGAATGGTAAGTGGACTATACTTATACAGTGCCTTTCTATCCAACCAGGATACTCAAAGTGCTTTACACTACAAGTGTCTTGCCCAAGGACACAACAGCTGGAACGGGGGATCAAACCTACCAGTTCCAAGATGACTCCCATAAACACTCTGCCACAGCCGCCCCGAAGTGTGTGAATGAATAACGTAAAGCAGGGCTATTCAACTGGAGGCCCGTGGGCCACATCCGGCCCGTGAGTGACCAAAGTTTGGCCCGCCAATTGGTTCATTCATCTCTTAAGCCCAAATCCCTGGTTTTCTACTTTAATTACTCCAAGTACTTTTAGTTAAACATAGACATGTTTGGTATCTACAGAAACGTCAGAATCTTGGCTAGAAGCTGGTAAAAACCATTTCTATAAACACTCAAGCCAGTTAAAATGACAAGCAGTTGAAGATAAAATGATGACAGTGAAAATAAAATTGGTTTAAAAATTTGGCAAGTCAGATATGTCAACATATT
Organism: Austrofundulus limnaeus; assembly: GCF_001266775.1. Taxonomy (NCBI): domain Eukaryota; kingdom Metazoa; phylum Chordata; class Actinopteri; order Cyprinodontiformes; family Rivulidae; genus Austrofundulus; species Austrofundulus limnaeus. The sequence continues at coordinate 210,236 of NW_013952927.1, read as the reverse complement.
GTTGATGGACCTGAACTTTCTTTATCTTAATGATAAAAAGACAGAGGTCATTTTATTCGGCAACTCTGATAAACTGACAGGATGCAGTAGTGCTGTTGGACCACTGGACTCTTTGTCTGGCCGTGTGTCTGTTAGAAATCTTGGGGGTTTTTTGGATTCTGATTTTAAATTTAAAGAACAGGTCAGTGCAGTAGTCCA
>NW_013952927.1:205893-209568 GCF_001266775.1 Austrofundulus limnaeus | reverse complement strand
GTTTAAACAGGCATTTGAGTCTGAAGAGCAGGATCATTAGGCCAGCCTTTGCTGTTTTGTTTGATTTTATTGTTCATTTTATTACTGTGCTTTGTTCATTGTTTTTATTTTATGCTCCTGTACAGCACTTTGGTTTTTATTGTGCTTTATAAATAAACGATGATGATGATGATGATGATGATGATGATGATATTATTTGTGTCAAATAGGAGACATAATGTGTTCTTTTTTGTTTTTGATAATGTTTAATTATCACTACTTTTATAGGGTTCTGTATGTTGTATTCATGATTAAATGCAGCAAAAATAAACTAATTCAAAGGTAACAGATCTTTGTAATACTTGGTTTATTTACATGACTTTAATTGCTGGATGTTCGACCCCTGAGCTGTTGACCTGCTGTAACTGTGGCCCCCGGAGCAGTTTAGTTGAATAGCCCTGCTGTAAAGTGTGAGTGTGGGATGTTACCATCATCCTCTGCATACCTGTGTTCTCCTGGTCTGTTCTGCTTCTCCCTCCCGCTGATCTTGGCGGTTCTGACTCTGTCAGGCTGAGGAGGAGCCGCAGGCCTCAAGGCTGAAATGACCCGGCCCGGCAGCTGTAGCTGCACAGGCAGACAGGGCCGGCTCTGCTCCTGTACACCGGTCCCACATGTGCGGGAGCAGGACGACCAGGCACCCCAGGCACCCCAGGAGCCCCGCGTTTCTCCGTGCTCGGCTCTGAACTCCTGCCGAGGCTCTGCCCTCTCAGGAACCTGCACGCAGACCAAACAGCTTGGATTAGGGATGCTCCAAAGTGTGAAAATGTGGGACGGAGCCATCAGCCTGGAAGGCTTCCATCAGTAAGTGTTTAATCTCTGCAGATCGTCGTCTTGGAGAAAAGCTTAAGTCAGTGACCTCATCTCATCACCACAACTATCCTGCTCCTCCTCCCCTCTGCCTCTGTTCATGAAACAGACCTCTGTTTGCTGTAATAAAGTCCTGATTTGGCTGATTTGTCGTGTCTGGAAATGGCCTGTCCCCTGTGGGCTACCTGTTTTTCCTCACTGTTGACTCCGCTTCTCTGTGCGACGGTGCCAGGGACGCATTAGTGGCGATCACTGCGCTCTCTGTTTGAGGAACCTGCCAGCAGGAGCTCCGTGCCAAACTGCCATTCCGAGCGGAGCCGCGTGGAAATGCTGCATTTTGAGGAGCACTTTGTCTCCATTCACAGCAGCCTCTCCGGGCAAACACATGGCCGCAGTAAAAAAAAAAACCTCAGCTGCTGCTGACTTTTGGAGGACGGCAGAAGAATACAGAAGCTGCAGGGAGGGTTTGGCAGGGAGCTCCTCGGGTGTCAATCAGCCATTCATGGAGACCTCATCTCCCCACCCCCGCCCCTCGCCCCCACCACTACTGTCATCCCCGGGTCAGCGACAGGTCACGCAACTGGACTCCGAGTGGAAACACATGGAGCCGAGTCGCACCGTTCCTCCCTTAAACTGACAGGACCGTGGACCTGTCAGTCAGCTGCAAACGCCAGCGTCTTCCATGTGCTTCTCATTTCTGCAGGGTTCAGAAAGGGGAGAGCGCTGACTACTGASTTCCACCCTCTCTGCTTTGCTGAAACCATCTAGAGCAGTGTTTCCTAAAGTTGGGGTCAGGACCCAAAGTGGGGTCCCGAAACATCAAGGTGGGGTCCTGAAAAGATTTTAGGAATTAATTACATTTTTGCCTTAGTTGTTACAAAGGAGTGAGGTTAGTGTATTTAAAATGGGTAAATTTAGTATAAAAATATTGTTACTATGCCCATGTTTTGTTGACCTGATGTTTATCATCCAAAAATAGCTGGGGGCACAGGTCTCTGCTACTGTTATTTTGTGGGTCAAAAGCTGAAAAGTTTGGGAACCACTGCACTTTGGTTCCCAAAGTTGGGCTTGGGACCCAAATATGGGTCATGAAGCACCTTGGATAATCTCCAGAAATCAATTTAAAGGGTAATAAAATAATTGCTGATGTAATAGTTTTCCTATAACTATTAAAAAAACACAAAATAAGTATAAATAACTATTTATTTTTGTGTACAAACTGTTTAGATTGTCAGAAATTCTGTGTTTTTAGGGTTATTAACAAAGTTCGTGTACTCAGACCAGTAATATTTGGGGTCACAAGTTTTTGCCATGAATAGGTTGTGGGTCAGAAGATAAAAAGTTTGGGAACCACTGTATTAGAGTTCAAAGATGACCACCCCTGCCAGGGAGTGCTTCTATCTGCTGCTGAGAAGCTGACAAGACAAAAGTCACCATGCCATTGTTACCATCTAGGGTTGGGCAATGTTGGCAAAAAATTTATCTCAATTAATTGTGGTATTTAGCCGATAACGATTAATCCCCTGGAGTCCCTGGACCCCTGCATGCCCCAGTCACATGACCAATTTAAATCACTCTAGTGGGAAAGATTTGCTCTCCTAAAAATCTGTTCCAAATTGTGTCAAAAGAGTTCAGGTTATTCATCAGTTCTTAAATTGTGTTGATAGACCGAGTAAAACCAGAGTTATTATGTATAAATTTCTTTTATTTTTAAATGTTCGTCATATTTAAAGCAGAGAGTGGACTGACCGGGGAAATCTCCAGTCAGTCTGCCTGGCGGCATAAATCAGATTAAGTGCCAAAACATATTTGATTAAAGTTTTTTTCTGACAATTAATTGCACACGATATGATTTTGCCCAACCCTATTACTATTAGGTAATTACATAAGTCTGTGTGTTCATTAGTCTGTTTGCAAAACATCTGATGAACCACTGGATGAATTTGAAAGAAACTCTCAGAAAAAAAATCATTGGATCTCTACTGTATTTAAAACAAAATAAGTCAGCATCATTCAAGATGTAACTCACAGCTAATACACCTGAGGGAGAAAAAAGAGCGTAAGTTTTATACATTTAGAGCTTACATTTGATGTGGGAGTAGCTGAGAGTCATGCCCAACACAACCTCTGAGCAGTCGGAACAGACTGAGCTCACAACAGATTTGACCAAAAACGCTAAAACTCTTTTTATGTGTCGAGATAAGCAGGTAAAACTCTGGCTTTGAAAGATAACATGCCATGTGCATTCTTTGAAGGAACGCTGGTCCTTTAATTAGAGATGAGAGTTCCGCTCCACTGTGCCAGACACGCAACAAGACGGACAAAAAAAAAAAAAAAAGGAAAACATTCGGAAATGTTAGAGCAGTTCTGCCATGATGACAGAATGCTTTATCAAACTTTTATTTTTACTTTTTCTCTCAGGTAGCACTGCTCACCTTCCTGTGGTCTGCTGTGTGCCGGCTGTCAAGAAGGAGTGAGCAAAGCATCAGAAAAGACAATCTGGAGACAAAAGACAGAAGTCAATATTTACTATTACTCACAATTTTAATTAAACGTTATTAGGCTATAAACAGGAGGATCATATTTTGATGATGAATGTGCAGATGTGTACAGTCAGAATGAAGTGAACATAAAAAAAAACATAAAAATATTAATCTACCTGAGGATCCAGACACCCTGCATGGTCCTCACAGTTGAGCCCTGAGTGTAAACAAAGATGTTATTGGTTTGTGGTGACATTTTTAACCCTGCTGTCTGATAACTTACCTGTGTTTTAATAAAATGAACGCACAACAAAACATAGAATTAAAATGACAAAACACTGAGTGG
>NW_013952927.1:198580-204433 GCF_001266775.1 Austrofundulus limnaeus | reverse complement strand
GAAAGAAAGAAAGAAAGAAAGAAAGAAAGAAAGAAAGAAAGAAAGAAAGAAAGAAAGAAAGAAAGAAAGAAAGAAAGAAAGAAAGAAAGAGGAGGGTTTTGTGAAATATCAAGGTTTGCTGTATCTGCTTTGTTTAATAGAAGCAGTCCAGCAGCTCTGTGGAGTTTAGTTTGTAAAAGTTTTGGTTTTAAAATGCTGCAGCTTTATTGTACAGCATCATTTACAAATACTGAAGAGTGTTGGTCAGAAACACTTTATATCTAACTGCCTCTGCATCACAGTACTTTGCCAAGTCTTTATACTCACATTATTATTTTGAGTTTTCCTTCTATGCGGCCATGCTTCTTCTTTTTTAACTTTTAGCTGCTTTTTCAACCATTTTCAGGCCTGATTCTTGTGATAAGAATGTTTTTCCTGTTTGTTAGGACTTGAATCTGACTTATGACTCACTCAGGCACAAAACTAAGCTCAAAAGATGAACTGTTGTAGACAACTTAGCAAAGAACTTATTTTAAGTTGGCGAGGTGAAATGTGTCAGTACAGTATGGGACACTGCTGATGCCTCCACTGGTTTTTCATCACTGAGAACAAAAAATGATACTCCTCAATAGTTCGTCTTTAACTCTAATGTTTCCAAAACTTTTCAGAACCAGACGAGTTCCCAGTTAACTTGAGAGGAAGTGTTCTTTGTTATCCGGCACAAAATGAAACCGTAGTAGACTGACCTGCCTTTGGGGAGACACTAGAACACATCCGTCCATCCAGTTCCTCAGAAATATAAAACAGACGGAACATCTTAGAGCTGAAGGAGCTCACTTTTGTTCCTGTGTGGTTTTGATTGGTTCAGCTAATGCATATAGAAGAACCACTGCCACAATCATTTGATGTTGAAGGAGAACTTTCTCTGTGTGCTGGAAGCTGTCTGACACCTGCTGCTGTGCTGTGGGGACAAAACTAAACCCTCTGTTCTGACTTACAGGATCACAAGAAAATAAGAGAGTAAAGCTAAGAAAACAAAAACAGTGACCAACATTTGAGATTGTGTAACTTTAACAGCATGTATTCCATTAACTCTAGTTGATAATAGACATGTTATCAGCCTTGCTGTTTAATTTATTTTCAATACATTTCTATTTTTAATCTGATTCAAGCAACACGATTTTTAAAATGAGAAACCACTTTGTTGCTTCTTTTCTGGTGGTTTGTCCTATTAGGGCTTCTGTAGGAACACAGTGCTATATGACAGAGAGCATCTTTGGCATATTAGACATAAATAAATCACTTAATTAAAGCAAGACAGCCGCTTTAATGCTATGCATGAAAAAAATTATAAAATAATAAAATAATAAATGGCTTATTTGTTTAAAACTAATTGGGAGTTTTCAAATTTTAGGTAACAGTTTTTGACACGTCCCAAATTTTTTGTAAATGTTATTCTCATTACTGATAAACCTTTCCTTATTTTTACTTTTAAAATACATAAACATAATACTTCAGCCACAGTCTTGTTTCGGTGCAAATGAACAAAAGACATTGTGAGATTATTCACCAAGTACAACGTTTTCCTTATAAAACAATATAATAAAACAAATAAAAGACTTTCAGGAACTGACTGGCTATGAATTATTAAACATAATGATGCTCATTGATTGGTTTTGTCTCAGGCATTTTGTTCTGTCTGTGTGCAGCTAACAGAATTGTTTTAGATGACGTCAAACGTTTGCACCAAATGTGCTCCTATCAAAGCAAAACACTAAACTTTTACATGAAATCTTTAGGATCCCTGTGCTCAAACAGTCAACACTTCAAACACAACAGGATGTTTATCCCCTGACTGTTAAATCAGAGCATTGGAACAGACCCTGGATTTCAGCCTTCTCCTGAAGGTTATGGTTGGTTATCTCTGAAAATCTGTAACATCTCAAGAAAAAGACAACAACGTGGAAATGATTATAATCTTTGGAATTGTTGCACAGCTCTTATTATCAGGATTAATGTGTAAAAAAAAAGCTACAGACGAAGCGAGCAGCTGAAAATCAAAACCAGCACACAGAAATGAGAAAGTCATTAAGTCTCTAATATGTGTGTTTGCTTCAAGTCAAATATTTGTGATGGAGGCAATAATCTCCAGTGGAGTAAATAACAGGACAGCAAAACCTGTCATTTTCTGTATGTGTGTTTGTGTGAAGCTTTTCAACACTTCATTCCTCTGCAGTTACTCATCTGGGCCAGAGCCGCTTCCTCCGCTGACCTGTCTGATTAAATAGAAGTTAAAAACTTTTTTTTCCCCCCATAGGAGAGTTTTAGAAAGGTGAGCAGAAAAAAAATGTGAGAAACAGGTGAAGCCTCCACACCTTCAGGGACATTCCAGCATTCCAGGTTCACTCTACCTGCAGGACCCTTCATCATTTTTGGACCTGCTAACCTCCAGCGTGCACAGGGGGGCGGTGCGCTACGAGGTACTGATGGTGCCGCTTCAAAGACAATTATACACAAGAGGTGCATCTGTGTTCCATTTACAGTACAGGAGATCAATCAGACCTGAGCTGAAACTGATCCGATTGGATGTTTTAAAAGAATGAATAATCCTTTAGCAAACCATGCACGCAGAGTCACTGTTAATGCAGAATCTTTTAATACTAAGTACAATACAGAAAGTCATTTGTAAACAAAAACAAAGACCTTGTCTTTTTTGTGCCCTGTCTTTCATGTCAGATAGGAGAACGTGAGAGAAGGATGCCTTTTGCTGATTAGAAGCCAGAAAAATCTTTCTATTCTCCATAAAGGAGACGCTGGTCCTTTTCAGTGTGTGTGTGTGTGTGTGTGTGTGGGGGGGGGGGGGGGGGGGGGGGGGGGGGTGACAGTGTAGGCAGTCATTTGGAAGGCTTTTAAAGTGCAGAGGTTTCTCTGTGGGGACTTCAATGCACCACAAGTCAGTAAGTGCCTTTAACGTTCTTCAAGTATGATACGGCTCCAAGCGTTGAAGAAACAAGCTGTTTTAGTGAAGCTCTACATTCGGTCAAGATGTCTGGGGTCATGACGATTCTCCTGACATCTTAAAAATAGTCTACATCCATAAAAATAACCCCTCCCGTTAATAACTGATAAAATCACTAGGTGATGAAGTGTTAAGAGTTTGAAATGGAAAAAAAAAAGCCATGGGAAGCAAGGCCCACGCGTGTGCAGGTGTATATGCGACTAAAAGAGGAACCTTTGGTCCGTTTCACTTGGTGTCAGTGAGCTTTGCTAAGCTGGCTTGACGGAAGGCGGGTCGGTCCCTCATCTCCAGCACACAGTCTCTCACCATCTCTGCAAACATGTTGGGCCAGAGCTTGTRCAAAGCCTCGCCCTTAAGATTAGTGTCTGATGCCCTTTGGACCAGCTCCTGGAGGTACTGCTCTATCATGACGGCGCGCTCTGACGACTCCACGGAGCCCTCCTGAGAAGAAAAGAAAACATTTCGGTGGTAATTCAAATTTGAAGTAGCTGGAAAAGTGCATGGAACCCATAAGTCAGTGAATGAATCAATCCAAGCATTTTTTTTTAATGGTTAAAGGCTAAAGTAATACCTACAAGTCTTTTAATGTATGGCAAATAAAACATGTAACCAAAACTTAGTAAGAGTAATTAATCAAAGTAAAGAGGTTAAACTTTATTTATGAACAAAATGGTTTGAGATCTTTGAAATAACTTCAGTATTTTGGGATGAAACCCAAAGTTTACGGTGAATGTTGTGTCACATGCGCTCGAGATAATGTTGACAGAAAACCATTTTTTGCAAAGCATRAAGCAGAATAAGGCCTCTTTTAGCTATGAAAATAATAAGCATGCAACTACAGTACACATAAATTAAACAAGCCAGGAATGACCGTACGTWTTATTAGTATTTTATGTGATTGTTTTGTTTTCTCAAAACACCCAAGCTACTTTTATATCATTTTCTAAATAATATAACAAAGCTTGTTTTTCTCAAGATAAGATGGTTTTGGTGCAAAAATGAATGGTGCTTGTGTCACACCCAGTTTCATTATTCAGTTATGCCGTCATGACACATCAACAGCATGTGTTGATCAGTGATGAATGTTTCTCAGTGTGACATTTTTCAGCTTGAACCAGTTACCAGCACCACTTTCCTAACGTCTGATGAAACGTACTTCTTAAGTCAAAATAACTAGATTATCTCATTATCTCAGGAAAACAAGTTTTGTTATCTCAAGTATAAAACATAAGTAAACCATTATCACAACAAAATGAAATGATATTTTCAAGAAAATCCTGTTTTAGCTTTTATACAAAAGCAGAGATGTATCGCRTTAGAGGTGCAATATCYTTAATTTTGGGAGATCGAACGATACTTGGATAAGATCGGTGGAAAAGATCGGCTTCTCATCTACCCTTTTGCTCTGCTGTGAGCACTACCTCATGTCCAGTTAAAACAAGTTTATATTGTTCCAAGAGTTTTGTTCAGTGTTTTTCAATTAAATAAGATTGGAACGTGAAAGGTGTATTGTGACCTTATAACATCCGACAGTGTCTGTTTAAAAAAAATCGATATTGGACAAAATCAGAGTTGGCAGTTGAGACTTTTTAAAGATCGGTGATCAGTAAACCGCAATCGGTACAGACCTAATATAAACGTTCTTAAATCTATTTAACTAAACAATACAATTTTAAGAGAATATTGCGGTGAAGTTCAAGAAAGCATACACACTTGAACCATAAAWCTAACTAGTTTGCACTATTTTAGTTTGTTCTGTTAACTGATTTATTGCTTTTAYTGTGTTTATTGTTTTACTATGGTTTTTATTATTGACTTTTGTAAGGTGACCTTGAGAGTTTTGAAAGGCGCCTATAAATAAAATGCATCATTATTATTATTACAGGTGTCCCCACAGAGTGTAATCTTACACTGAAGGTTTGGTATTTGTTTTAGGTTGKATGCAACCTGAGATCGAACTTGCAGCCTCCACATTCTGCTACAAACTACTAACCTAACGCACAGGTTTTTGGTYGGTGGAAAAAACTAGAGTACACTGAGAAAACATGGCCCCCAAAAATACAGCAGTAAAAAAACATGTAAAAGAAAGATGCAGTGTTRATAAATCTGTGAAGGCAAATGTCAATATGTTGACACATCTACATGTCTGACCACTTTTCTAATTAACACACTTTTTTTTCATTTAAGCTCTGCTTCTTTGAGAGAGACGGGCAGTTTAACGTGGCTACGCTTTGATTTCCCTGTGCGGCTGTAAAACCTTTAAACATAAAACCGAACTAACCTCAGGGCTCTCTGCACTGCAGTCTCTGCTGGGATAGTTAAACAGCGCTCTGCTCAGGCCTTCGCCCAGGAGCTTCCCATTATCCCGTAGCTCCTCTGGACTCAGCCCTGCCCGCCGGCCGCGCCCCTCCAACAGGAACTGCAGCTGCCGTTTCCTTCAGGGTGAAGACAGAAGGGAGAAAAGGTGAGGCGCGCACACACACACCTGGAGAGAGTCAATGAAACCACACACTAGCTCTATTACTCTGTTTTTTAATTGGTCATTCAAATACACCTCATACAATATCAGGGTTTTAATTTCATTCTGCTGCACAGAAGCACATTTCGAGGCTTTGTAAACTACACCAAATGTTTCTTAGTATCAGTAAATCTCATGTGATTCACTTCTGCTCCAACATGTTGGGCAGGTCAGTGCCAGGATGCTAAACTTTACAGAGCAGGCTGGAGGCAAACATTCCACATAAGATGACATAGTTTGTAAAAAGAGTGTGAATGTGTCTCTGTCTTTGCCAGAACCCATCAATACAGCGGGTAAAATAAGTATTGAACACGTCACCATTTTTCTCAGTAAATAT
>NW_013952927.1:174736-196665 GCF_001266775.1 Austrofundulus limnaeus | reverse complement strand
ACTAAATAACTGATTTGTTGTAAATGCACCTCCCTTGTTTGCAGTTTAAACTCACTGTATAGTAAAAATTTTCAGAGGATGATGAGATCAATTAATAAAGACAGAAAAATCTCCATGTTTCTATTTAATGAGATTGGAAGCATCATCAATCCTGGTTGATCTGACAAAAATGGCATCAAAGGTTTAGGTGAATTATATATAAATATACATTTTGCTAAAATATTTAAAGGATGTGACAACTGAATAAGAGCTTAAGCTTCTGTGCTAAAAATTTGCTGCCGGAGCAGAAGAAAACATCCTGAACACCTTGCAGCAGCAGCAGCAGCAGCAGCAGCATCCCAGAGGGGATGAATCTTCACCCTGGGAATGTGATGACCTCTTTAACTCCCTGACCTCTGCAGGAAATTTGACCCCTCAGCAAGGCTTTCAACCCACTGAACAATGTAACAGAACACACATGCTAAAATGGGAACGTACAGTATAACGTGAATCTCTTTGACATGTGCATTTACTTTGAACATGATTTTTCTCAGACAGTCTGATCAAGTTTCATTCAAATCAAACCCAAACTAATCAACTGTGAGTAAAATATCATTTATAGAAGCTCTGTTGGCAAAAGTGTCTCCTTTAGCATGACATGTGCAAAACGTATATGGTTATTTACCGCTGGAAGATGCATTAGGCATTGTTTTTTTAYTATCCAACAATCCAWCCATCCRTCATTTTTACCTGMTTCTTCCTTTCAGGGTCATGGGGGTCACTGGTGCCCCTATCCAGCCTTTACTGTGTGAGGGGCGGGGTCCACCCTGAGCAGGTTCCACGTCCATCACAGGGACACACAGAGACAAACAAGCATTCACACTCCCACTCGTGCCTAGGGACAATTTAGAGTTCCCAGTTTGCCTAACAGTCATATTTTTGGTCTTTTCGAGGAAACTGGAGTACTTGGAGAAAACCCACCGCTGCAGGGTAAGAACATGCAAACTCTACCCAGAAAGGTCCCCGACTGGGATTCGAACCGGCAACCTTCTTGCTGAGCGGCAACAGCTTTACCAACAGAGAAACCGTGCCGACATTGTTTTTGTTCTATCGTGCAATTTTTTTTACTCGATTTTAAAAAATTAAACATATTTTTTATTTTATTAGACCCAAGCATTCTCAGATTTTACAGCTGCACTTTAATGTCGCTGCCCTCCACCAGCAGAAAGTCTTGAATAACTTTATAAATAATTATTACAGTAGAAGTTTAACTAATTAGATGTACAGGTTACACAGTTTCTTACAAACACGGTTTAACTAAACCAACAGAACAGTAAGACCGTTTTACTTTACAACATAACTTTGTTGTTTTTAATGTCAAGTCCTTTACAGTCATTACATATCTTATGTCTGTTAAGGTTATCATATTTTTGATTTGAAATTTTTTTTTTATTGGGCCAGAGTGACAGTCCTCAAGGGGTGTTTGAGTGGAAGGAATGTTTGCATCATAGTGCCAAATACCCACCCTTACCCTGAGACACTCAGTCTAAATCCCCTGGCTCCTGTGTGCCAGGCCCTGACTGAACGTTACACACACACACAAATGTACAGTATACAAAAGACGCTACACACAGACATGCACACACACGTAGCCATGTCTAAATATTCAGAAACTGGAGCTCGTRTAAGAATCCAAACCTTCTTGATTCGTCCAAACAAACTCTGCACAGMGTCAAACAGTCCGTTCAACCATCCGGGTCTCACCTGGACTCTTCTAGGAGGAGCAGGAGCCGGCAGTGTGGAGTTTCGGTGGCTGCTATGTGACCCAGTGTCCCAAACACTCGCTCTGCAGCAATCACRTCATTCATGGTCACCTAATGTCAACACACACACAGCACAGGCGCTGGATAYGTCACTGACTGGCTTTCTCATTTGTACTTCAACAGCAGAGGCAGGCGGACAGCAGAAAACTTTCAACTAGGTCACTTTATAATTTCTATTTGTAGAAAAAAATAAAACAAGCATGCAATAAAAATATATGGTGCTAAAAATGTGGGGGATTTTTTGTTTTGTTTKCTTTATTTTTTGTGTGTGTGGTTAAACAAGATAAACTTCAGTAGTCAGAAAAGCAGGAGAGAAATATCTCTTATCTAAATGACAGCAAGTATATGAACACCCCCACAGACGCACTCAACCACCCCACCAAACAAATTCTGCATCAACTTTCAACTAAAACAAAACGTGAGAGGTGAGCATTTAGAAATAAAAGTCAAAGCTCTAATCAGTTCTGACCTCCTGGCCATTGATCCTCTGCAGGTTGAAGTGGTGGAGTCTGTAGATGATGAAGGAGCGCCACAGAGCCAGGCTGAGCACTGGGTTGCCTTCTGAGTGGATGGTAAGCTGGTCCAGACGTCTGACCTGAGCCAGGGCTGCCAGCTGTGGGAGACGGCTGATGTTGGTCTCCAAGAAGATCAGATGCTATCAGTGGAAAAAACAAGCCGTGGTTCAGCTACAGTTAAGAGCATAAGCTGATTATGAGAAACAGTGAGATCAGAGTGGCTGAGTGGAAAACATCAGTTATGTGTAATTAAAGCACAAATCAGTAGCTGTCTCTGACTTCTTGCTCTGCTAAATTATATCAGCAGTGTTCATCATTTTTTCACCAAAAGGATTCTAAAGAGTTTATAAGGATTATATAATGAAACAAACAAAATAATCTGAAAGTGTTGTGCTGGCAGCTAAACATTATAACAACATATCTACCATCATCAACTATAAGTTATGTTAGATTACTTTAGCAAATAAACACTCGAATATTGTAATGTAATTCTAAAAGTAACAAATGGTTTTATGTAAGAGTTTACTCATTAAAAGACAGCAGGTGCCACTTTTCAAGTCATGCCGAAATGCATATAAATATGCACTTTTTATTTTTAGATGATTTTTTGTGATCACTATGAATTTAATCCAGCCTCACCGACAGATTTGGGAACTTCACCCTTATTCTTGACAGCGTGGGTACAATGGCGTCAAAGTTGATGTAGCGGAAAGTGATGACGTTGACAGCACCAGCGGTCTGGGCACCCCAACCCCTCTCCAGGGCCTCCAGGGCTCCAAGACCGAATAAGCGCAAGGTGTCTCCGTCAAGCTCTGCGAGGTGACTGTCAGACAAGGACAAGCTCTGAACGCTGCCGCTCCCTGTCTCCACAGGCCTGCAAAGCAAAACACACAAAACACTCGCTGTAGTTTTGTAGTGAGCGCCCACCATTTGTTGCTATGAGGAAAAGCTGGAGACTGCCTGTGTCAAAAGTGATGCTACTTGAAATTTTAGATAGTACATATATCAGTGCAAACTACAGGTAAAATGTTTCTTCCTGATAATAGAGTTGAATCTGAGCAAGTCTGAAGCTGATATAATCCCTCTGTCTGACTCCACGAAGTCAGCCTTTTTAGTCTGCTGAACGTCAGGAGATGTCTCTCTGCAGCAGGACATCAGATGGCTGCTAGCTGCATGCCACTAATAACTGATCATTTTGAGTTTCAGTCCCGCCAACAGACTAATTACATCTGTTCAAATTTCGCACTCACCCAATCAGTTCATAACTGAGAGCTAAAGTGATGAGACTAATCCTTTGATTACAGAGGACTAATCCAAGATTCTTGTTGAGACCAAGCTGTGGAAAGTGTGTGTTTGAATTTGTTGAAGTCACAGACAAACATTTGGTTTGTGCTGTAGAGCAAAAAGGGAACGTTTGCTACAGGTTGAAAAAGAATTACAAATTCCCCCTACGAATCAGAAAAATACTTTATTCTCCATAGCAAAAAGCAACAACAACAAAAAAAACTCCACTAACAACAGATTAACAGGTTGTAGAACTAAGGAAATAATTTATTAAAAAGGAGTTGCCATAAGTGGTGCAAGAAGTAAAGAAATAAACAAATGAAGAAATGAACGATGATAGCTCTTTAGCAGACTGTGCAAATACAGGTCAGTGTTTTTATTTCTTTTGGTAAGTTCTGAAATTATGTGTGTGGAAAATGAAAACTAATTCTTATAACTGAGAAGTTAAAGTTTTTTTACATATATATAATAAAAAAATTCAGAAATCAATGCTTTATTAGTAAAAATCTGCCCAATGTGTTGATTGCTTTGATAAGTAATAACAGTAATAGTTGGTATGTTTTATTAAATTCTGCATTATTTCACAAGAGTATATCACATAAACAGTATATGCTGCAGAGGGTAACTCCAGCCTTGAATTATTACAACTTATGAAACCACTGAGTATTAATAGTTGAAGTGTTGCAGGACATGGTAAAAAATCAGACAAAGTTACACCATAAACTGTAAGATTACTGACAGAAAATGTTTTTATCTGAAGATTCAAGGATGCATACCAAGAAACGAACAACTCTTTGTCTTAGTCCATGTCTTTATCCAGCCCACACGCAGCACACTACTCCCATCCAGTAAAAATATAGTTATAGTAGTAAAATCAGAAGGAGTTGGAGAGTTGGAGGGTTTTATATTGAGAAGCAACAAAAATGAGAGTAACGTCTCTGCAACTGGAAGTGTGTCATCCAAACACTGCACTGTCACACAGTGTTCCTTCATCATCGGTGCTGAATGGCTGCCAGGTCGCCCTGAACTCCATTACACACTGGCTTACAAACAAATGCTGAGAGAAGAGGACAAGGCAGTGAAAATGACACAAAGAATCCCTGGCAACAACAGACTATCAATCTAATTCAGCCAGTTCCATCTCACGGATTATTAAAATGACATCAGTCATCGCTCACAAACTAAATCCCTCCAAAGACAAATCGTGCACATCTACAGCGGCCTAAAATAACGGGAAGCAGTCACCCTGTCTGAGCTTGTGTCATTCCAACACAACATTCCAACATATCATTAAAAGTGAAAACAAGAAGTGAAGTCTTCCTAACCCATCTGTTGATGTAGGATCTTAGAATCCTTCTAAACTCGTTGCTCACCTCTTTCTTACATTTATGTCCCCTAAAAACCTGACGGTGTGTGTGTGTGGGGGGGGGGGGGTTAATTGTTCACAAATGGGGAAAAGTTGGGACCCCATCACAGTTGAACTTCGGCAATGAAAACGATTACATACCCATAAATTAAAAAAACAAAACAACACTATCAAAATCAAAGTGGCGTCAACATGAACTCCATTCTCACTCCAATTTGTCACCAAACTGCAGTAACTAACATCAAGCAGAGATGACATCGTTCTTTTCTTGAAATGAATTTTGTCTTTCATCTAAAGTATTTTAAAAATTGAAGCCATAAAATTTAAATGTAACAAAAGCAAAATGGTTCTACATAAGACAAATGAAGGAAATGATTAAGAAGCCCATATGGGAAGTTTTTCTTTCACAAACTTAGTTTATGTTTCAATCCTTGTGGTGTTTCTGCCCCTTTGCACTGACACCATAACATTGGCTAATATTTAATGCTACTCTGGCCATCACAGAGCGGATCCAGGTGTGTGGATCTTCCAGATGTTGACCTAAATCATGAAAGGAATAAAGAATCTGTTAGCCCAGTCATTTATTCTGGAGTGTCGGGATTATAAATGACACTGTCTCTGTGGACGTAAGAACAAATCGCCCCCAAGGGCTTGATGAGCAATGGCAGGAAGGACAAAAAAGGTTCAAGGAGCTAAAAAGTTATAAATTCACACATGATGTCTATTTATGATCTCAGTGGCAGAGAATAATTAGAAATTCTTTCATCATGTGGCATTACAGGSCACCAGAAAAACCCCACACTGTTGAACAAAACGATGGTTCGTTTAGAAAATTTTACCTTTTGACCTTTTAGTCAAAGATCTTGTTTCTATTTCAAGTTAGTTCCTACTAGGGTTGCAAATTCCCATGGCATTCAGTCATACAATACAATTCAAAGTTGTGCAGCTTGTAAACATTAGACTGAGCTGATTTGTTTTTCTTCACCTCAACCTGTTGAGCAGCATTACTGAAATTACAACAGACCCTAATAAAAGACAGCTTTTGCCACAAAAGGATTTTGCTTTGGGGCCATTTTTTATATTGTGGGGCAGGAAGGAAAGGCAGTCTTTGAACATGTAATAATAGCTGCTGACACAGCCCTTGCTTTCATCTCAGCCCTCCCTCTCATAACTCGTTTAGATCTGGTATCACTCTCTGCAGAGGAGAATATCAGGCGACGACAGTCGCATTAGAGACCTTCTAATATCGTGCTAGAAACCCTGCCGGACAAAGTTGCCTTTAAATATCTTAGACCTGCATGCATTTACTGTGGCAGAGAGCTTAAAGAGTGCACGAGCAGCTGAGCCCTCTGTCCCTGAGGTAAATAAAGGGGTGACTGTGTTGCTCAGGAATATTTTATGATGGGTTTGACAGAGCAGCTGCTGCAAGGATTAAATGTCTTATTAGAGAATCAGCCTGTGTTTTAAATGAGGATCATTTGACCACCTCTAAACTCAAACAGTCTTATTAAAACAACTGGGAATATTCAGAAACATTTATGAGAAAAGTAGTCGAACAATAATGCAAGTGAAAGGTAATATGAGCAGATAGGATTGAAACCACACTTAAATTACATCTAATTAGACTKGATGACATGATTTTTTTTGTCAGGCACAGTAAAACAAAAAAAAGATCTAATGAGCAGAGTGGACAAAGAGAGCTTGTTTGTCTTACTTTGAATCACGTGGGCTGTTTGGATGGCTGTTGGTGCGCAGTCTGCTCTCTGTTGGCCCTGATGGTCGTTCTGGTCCTGAACCTGGGCTCACCCGTCTGKAAACATCAAACAGGTTCCCTCAGCAACAATACAATCCATTGTTTTAACAGCTCGTGCTAATAAAAATATAAGACATTCAATGTAGAAAAAAAGATTTTTTTTATAATTAGAATCAAACCAACAATGCATTTTAGGATATCTTTACTTTGTGGATGTAAACAAGTGTCTAACTCTTTTGTCATGTTATCAGTCTAAATGTTTCTCCTTCTATCTGTTTTGTTAAATTGTCTTAAAGTACCTGTCACATTGAATTTTTATGATTTAAAAAATGCTTTGTTTGGATAGATAACATTAATAATGTATAGCAAATAAAATTTCACTGAGAAAAGTTGTGGAAATATTTGCATGTGCAGTAACAGGAAGTGATGACAAAGGGGAACGCCTGTGTGTAAGCAGAACTTTACCACAATGGCTAAAACACTGACAGTAGTGAAAAATCGTATGTTTCTTTAGATTATTTTGAGTCACTATCACAGAGAAATGACGGGGAGTTAGAATTCAAACAATATTGTCTCGATAAACAAATAGGGGGAGTTCCCTTTTGACAWCACTTCCTGTTTCACTTTGGCTGCGCTAAGTTCAACAAAAAATGGTCAGTTGAGTGGTAAAATGGGTAAAATTTGTCAAATGTTTGCAATGTTTTCTTCCACTTTTTGTTTTGTAGAAAATGCATGTCACAAGCACTTCAAAAGTTGCTGATTCATTCAAAGCCCGCTGCCAAGATAACATTTATATACTGCACAATTCTTCCCATAAAGGTCACATGTTTTTACCGGCAGTTGGAGGAAGGCAATGCTAAGCTGATTATAGTTAATCTCAAAGGAGCATATCTATATCAAAATGTTTGGCTCTTYAGAAAGATCTAAAGGAATTATCTTTCAGAGAGCAACATATCTGTAAAAAAATCTATCTTTGTTGTGATATTTAATGTGAATCAAAACAGGATGTTTCAGTGACCAGAGCTAAGCTTTTAAAATGTCATATCAATTACTGCATGGCTCTTAATTCACTGATGGAAACACACTTTGCTTTGCAAAAAATGTGGTATTTCCAAAAACAGGTGCTTCATAAAAAAAAAGTGTCATGCTGCACGTACTTTGTTTCTTCTGGAAAAGGCTCCTGTGCAAGGCCGTTAGTCTGAGCGGGGCTGTGAGCGGGGCTGCTCTCCGGACTAACATCCTCCTTCGTGCCATTTGTTGGAAGYAGCTCCAAGTTGGCCATGATGTCCTCCCACTGCTGGGCTGCATTGCGGATTGCAAGACGGCGCTTCTCCTTGAACAGAGCAAACAGACACAAAACACAAAGGAGGGTTAGGTTCTCTTTGAACAGGAGTACAATAAAATATATATAACCTCGGTGATGAGTTCASACCTTTGTTTCCAGTTTATTTTCTTACTGTTGAAGAATCTATCAAATCTAGTTATATTTTGATTACTCTAATTGAGCACTTACTTAAATTGGATCTAAAATGTGCATTTGTTGATGAAGCTGACTTGATTTAATTACAACTGAMATTTGCTGCAGAAAAAAATAACTTAACACTTCTCAGCTGTTTACTTAAATCATTTAAGCTCAATTGTCAGAATGAGTCTTTGCCCTTAGGAACTTCTCCATGTCTACAATATTCAGTGTAACATTTTCAGAACAACAGGGATTAGTACGGGTTACAGTAGTTTACTATTGGACAGTGAGATCTGCAGTGAGTCCCTCTCTAAAGACTCACACACACATAATCGCATGATGCCAAGAGGTGTGTGAGGGCAGAAAACAAAACATTTTAGATCATTTGAAGAATTAAAGTGTGTTTTGCATACAGGGCTCTCCTGTCTGTGTACATCTGTCTGACTTAAAWACACATTTCTCAAAAGTTGTGCTGCATCATATAAAAAAATGCAAAAGTAAAAAAAAAAATACAAATATAAACAATCACAATGCATTAGTGTTAAGTACACACCCTTGCCCATAGGATATAGGATGGAAGACATAAAAAAGGGGAAAGCTTTTACAGTACAAACCAGCCAAAAACAAATAAAAAATTAAATAAAAAGTATTTTAGAGCTTGCTTACATTTAGAAAAAAAAATGCAGATAAAGATTAAAAAAGGAACAGCCAAGACGCAAACATTTGTTGCTCTCAAATGAAATACTCCTTMCATTTAGAAGAAACTTTCAACAAAATTATGATTTATTCATTATTAACATTTTAAAAGATAACATTCAAAGCTCCTTCAAGAAGTTTAAAACATTCCCAACAAATACCAAAAACAACACTAATTCATTTTTAACAAACAAGCCCTGGACCTGTTTTGACACATCTYACTATTCTACAATATGGAAATAAATATATTTACTGTAAATCTGTTCCAGTAAGATAAAAAAAAACAAGAGAATTGCAGATTAAAGCGGTACCTTATGAATGGTCTGTTTGTGACTCTCCTTCTTCTTTTCCTCCTCTTTTCGAGCCTGTACACCTGCCATGCGCCGATCCTCGTCCTGAAAAGGATAGCTGGTGCAATCAGAGTCTCGCTCCATTCATGAGTTGTAAATTATTCAAGAAAGGGGGGGATGAGGGGGAAACATAAAAAACACTGTCTGGAAGACTGGTTTCCACACCAAATATTGACCACAATGGAGGCTGAGAGGAATCCTCACATCAGCCGGCTGGTATCACAGGATTATCTGTCTGATTTTCAATCTCAGATAAACTGAGCCCAGCTGTTGTGGAAAGGCAGAGCTCCCAGAATGCATTGCTGCCGACACAATCTAAAAGAGTGCCGACTAAGAGGAAGGGGATATTTATCTGTGGAAAGCGAGCAGTGACAACGCAGCAGTGCAATCAACAGAGGCTAAACTAAGTCATTCAGCAGAGGCAGGGCAATGATTTCAGGTACTGAGAAGACACTCAGGGAGGTTTAGAAAAAACTTAAATACAATAATGCAAATGTTTTGGGGTTTTTTTAAGATGCATGTCAGTAAAATTCTGTTAGGTTATTATTTTTTATGTTAGGGTTCATAGGAACTGAAGCAGTGGTGGGTAATCCTGGTCCTTGAGGGCCGCAGCCCTGCATGTTTTACTTTTTTCCCTGTTCCAACACAGCTGATTCAGTCATTGAATTACCTCTTCCAAGTTCTACAGAAGCCTGATAATCATCCATTCATTTAAATCTGGTGTGTTGGAGCAGAGAAACAAGTAAAACATGCAGGGCTGCAGCCCTCGATGCCCACCCCTGAACTTAAGCATTTCCAAATAAACTGTAAACTCAAACTGTTTTACTTGTTTTAACCTAAAACCAAAAAAAACGCCTCGAATGAATAAATTGAGGCAACATATTTGTAAAATATTTGTATGCACAGTGAAAAAAATATGTCCTATGTATAAACCATTTTTTGCCCTGGTATTACTGACAATTTTTTTTATCATCTGCAGTATTTAAACTAAATCAGAGTTTTTTTCTGCAATGTGAGTTTATGGGCACTTTGAAAGTCCTCTATTTGTTGTGGCAATATTAACCTTCACCGCTGATTATTATGGGCTAATTTTATCTGCAGTTTGTAAGGCCTTGACAGATTTGGGACACTGTGGTGCAGTGAAGGCACAAGGAATCAGCTGAGGTCAAAGATCATTTCTCATTGCTAAAAAACAAAAAAAAAAAAACACTGAAATGTGAAACAGAATAGGATCTGAACTGTATGTTGAAACTAACAGTATAGCTGATGGCTCTGTGTTAACGTCTGTTGCTTATTGCAATAAACAAACCAATCTAAAAAGTGCCTTTTTTCTTTGAATCACGCATTTCTRTTCTTCGTTAATGTATTAATTTCCACCTTAAAAATCAAGAAAAAACATGACCATAAAAGATGAAATTTGAGATAATTTCAGATAAGTTTTTTTGGGATGTAACAGAACWATGTTTTGAGGGCAAGGTGTGTGGGATTTTCGAATTCCTTTAAAGTACAAGCTCAGACTTGGGTGCTTCCTGCTTGACATCTTCTAAATACATGACAATAATTCACTGTAGCACTTTTCTGGCACGCAGTTTAAATATAATGACCTCATCTGTTGTAAAAAAATAAAGTAAAAAAAACGTTGTTTTGCTAATGTGAAAAAATACAGTACGTAGTGTAAATGCTTATCCTAATGTTGCASTAAAGCCACTGACCCATTTAAACAAGTCCTATTTAACAACAAAGCATTAAACGCTCATGAACATGTTTATATTTGGACGATCAAATCCAGATTTTTTTTTCAGTTGCATAAATTCTACTTAAAAGTCAATTAAATTTAATTTACCATAATAATTTATCTCTTGCAAACAAGCTAAAAGGCTTCAGTAAACTTGTAGGTTGAGTCTTACTGTGATGCGCTTCATGTCCAGCTGTTTCAGATGAAGCACACAGCGCAGGACGGCCTGCTTGTACCATGTCTCCAGGGCTACAGGATTCCCATCCAGGGTGAGCTCAGAAAGGGAGTGTGACTCTCCGAGGCAGCCTAGCTGATCAAAACTACAAACAAAGAAACAACATGAGTTCTCACATATTATGCCTAGCAACACTAAAAAATACATGGCTCACATTTTTGCTAAAACATACCATAATAAATGGATAATGCAGCAGGTACTCTGGCAGCCTGAAGCTATTCTAATAAAGTAGAGCCATACCAGGAGAGGAAGTGGAGATTATATCTTTACTCATTTCTGATCACAACCTTGGTGAGTCAGAAACCTGGAACTCACCATGCTCCCAGCCTCCTACCTTTTTGATACAAAACATGTTAGATATTTGTTTGTACTGAGTACTAAAGCAGGTTCAGGTGATTCATCTCATTTTCTTTAACTTGTTTTAGAAGCTGCAGCGTTTGCTAAAAAAAATGATAATTATTAAATATAGTTAACTTTTCTTTAAAGCTGGAAAATGGTTAAAAAATCTGCTCTTTGTTTTTGAAACTCTCTGTCTAGTAGCTCTTTTTTAATTCTCATGATGTAACAACAGTAAAAAAAATAATTTCTAGCAGGTTTTAAGAGGGTGATTGGCTCCTTCTTTTTAATTTTAACCTTCAAAAATGAAATAGCGCTTTTATTTCGACTCTTATGAAATTTCTTTTACAGRTCAGCAAAATAGAGTGAATTAGTCCTGCAGGTTTCCGCTGTCAGTCATACCAATATACTGTGCAGCAGCAAAAAAGAAGGAAGAAATAAAACTTTATAAAAATAATTTAAAAAAAACAATTTTATGTTAAAAAAATCATGTCATAAAAAGAAAATCATAAATGGCTCCGTTTTTGTTAAGGTCTGCTGCCATGAAAGACAAACAATCATGCAATTGCACCAGGCTGTCTCTRTGTGTGTTAGTTTGTCTGTCTGTTAGCAAAATATGAACCACTTAATAGGTTTTTTTGTTTGTTTTTTTGTTTTGGATTGGCTCCTTCAAATACTTTTTGTGTGCTTTGTGTCACCAAACCAACTTCTTTATACCTATGATTGTTTTGATTTTGCAATAATTATATTATGCTAAATGTAAAAAAAAAGTTATAAAAGGTAAATATGTC
This sequence comes from Austrofundulus limnaeus, assembly GCF_001266775.1. Classification (NCBI taxonomy): domain Eukaryota; kingdom Metazoa; phylum Chordata; class Actinopteri; order Cyprinodontiformes; family Rivulidae; genus Austrofundulus; species Austrofundulus limnaeus. The sequence goes on along the minus strand of NW_013952927.1, from coordinate 184,340 downwards.
CAAYTAAAACTGAATATAAGAAATATGTGAGCTGTTTGTAAAGATTATGATGTGGCTGAAACCGTTTAGATTTTAGTTTGATCATTCAGTCACCACAACTTTATAAATAAAAGCACATTATATCATTTTTACACAGAAGTACATTATATAATTTGTTACAGTAATATTTCCTGAAACATATTTAAGATCTTTGCTCTGAGGTCTTTGAGGAGCMCACCAAACAGATGAGTGTGCTTCGTCTCTACCTAGCAACAGAGCACAACTGATGTCCTATAAGCATTACACCTCAACAAAAAGGCACACACACCAGAACTCTAGACTTCTACTTTATACACACAATCAGATACAAGGTTTTAATTTTAAAATATAGATATAATAAAAAAATTAAAACTAAGAATACTTACTTGTGCAAATTAGGACAGTTTGTTAAACAAATATTTAAGTCTGAAACTGTCACTGTAAAGTTTTGTTGTGCTTCCCTTTTATCTTGTCATAAGTCAGTGTGGTTGTGCGTCTGATGCTGAATAATACGGACACATGAACAACTGGGCTGGCATGAAATGTCAGGTCAGATCTAACACAGCCCAAGGTGACCATGGGCAAGGATGCCGTCCCTCACAGAATCCCACATCCTGCTTCACTCAGTGAAGTTCAGTCTGTTACAATCTGACTGTCAGGCTAAATGAAGAAGACAGAATTAAAAGCAAAACCCAAAATTAGATTTGAGAGAAAATATGTAATGCAGTTTGGTATCTGTATTCACTTTCCCAGCTGTTCCGTAAATCAATTTAACCCACAAATTTGTCATAATTACCTATTTTGTAGATTTGGATCCTTTGTTTCCTGAATAACTTTGAAGAATTGAACAAAGCTTTTCTTAGATAACCTGATAAAGAATCAAACAAAAGGAAACTGCTCCAGGCTACTGCTGTCGGTGTTACAAAAACTGCCCACTACAGTAAACCCGAGTGTGTGGCTGTGAGAGTTTGTGTGTGAGTGTTTCCAGAAGCTGCCAGGTCTCAGGGGAGGGGACGTGGCACTGACCATCCCTGTCCCTGCTCTGTGGGAAGGAGGGAGTGAAGCAGCACAAGCTCTCTTACCTGATGATGTTGTTGCAGCTGAGAAAGAGACGCTGCAAACAGGGCAGGCGGTCCACCTCAGTCTACAGGGAGAAAGAGAGAGAAGGAAGACAGAGTGATGGGTGGAGGTATAAAGGAGAAGATGCTCAGGAAGAGGGTGCTGCATCGTCACAGCTCTGTTTCCCTCTCCATTCTCTCAGTCACCTTGTAGCTCTGTGCACTAGCATTCAGCATCCCCATCCACTCTGCGCATGCACTCACACACATATACAGCATGCTGCCTTGTCTGCACATGGAAAGGAGGGGCAATGGTGAGAGAGAAAAGGAGAGAGAGCGAGCTTGATGAGAATAAGAGGAAGGGGGGAGGAGTGCGCTATTGCAGAGATCTCCTGCTGCAGGAGGCTAATGCTAACTGGAACATCTACACATCCAGTAGCACAAAGAGCTAACAGTATTTCACCCTGTGATGCAAAATCCCTAAATGGAGTAAATCCAATGGAAATTGCTTGAGGTGATGGAGTGGTTTTAACGAGAGGCATGCTCAGTTTTAAAATCAATGCAGGGGGGAAGAGCAGCAGCTGGCCAGCTGGCATGCTGACCTGAACAAACAGAGACGAAAGCAGAAACATGGCAGCTAATCAAACGCCAAACAGAAGTACTTCATGTTCAGTAGTGTCCAGACCAAGGTTGTGTATATGTGTGTGTGTGTGTGTGTGTGGATGGCCCGTGTTGCACAGGACCCTCCCAGCAGCAGTCTCAATGAGCTGTGTCAGCATCCACCCTGGTTACAGCCAACGCCCCGTTTCCTCCTTCAGCACTCCTGCCAGTCTCTGTTAACAAGCTACACTAGTTCCCCTGAAGAGAACAATAAAACACTGCAGCACACTCATACATGTTAGGTACAGGGTACCTAACTTTGTGTGCCAGATTCATTGGAGGAAATGTCCCATTTGTGAAATCTGTTTTCTATCACTCATGCACATCACATGAATAATAAATGGTTAACCAATGGGTCAATCAGCTTTGCTGGCAAGGGCGCCCTGTTTCTAGTTTATGAATCAGCAGGGCTAATGCTCAGACAGCGCAGAGATGTATTTTTGTTAGAAAAATACAGCTGAACACCATGCGGCATTTAGGAACCTGCACACTGCAGCTCAACTTTAACAGACTCAGAAAGAATTCATTTATGTGTTAACTTATTACAGCAAGATGATAAAAAAGAGTGAAGGAGGAGAAAAGGAGGTGGATAACTGGGGGATGTAAAACTTTAACATGACAAAAAATAATCAACAAGATTTACACATTTGCTCACAGTTCTGGATTTTTTATGTTTTTATTTTAGTTTGGGGTTTTTGACAAGTAAACAAGCGATCATGCAAAAAATCTACCTTTTACTAAAGACCCCTTTTGTCAGGTTTAAACTTAAATCTGCATTTGCTATTCTCACAAACATTGGCTGAAGGGAATCAGAATAGCAAGCATTATTTAAAGGAAAAAAATGCGAAATACGAATATTGTTCAGTAAGAACTATAATCGGTGTAAAGCCACAATAGCTGTCAAAATAGGGAAATTTTCAGTGTTTTTGTAAATGTGTGTCATCTATGAAAAAAAGTAATCACTATGGATCATTCATTTCCAAAAGTCAATCATCATTTGTAATAAACGAAAAAAAAAACAGCACAGTTATGTTTTGTTGCCAAGAATTACGAGTCGTTTGTTTACATTTGAACATTGATGAGTACACACAGTCTTGGTGTGCGACAAATACTCAGTCATTAAAAGAAATTGATGGAACAGAGCCTGAGGATTAACAATGAGATCAAATATGACAGATCAAAAGTAAAAAAGGTGAAATTATTTTCTAATCTTCAGAAAAGAAATGGTGACTAAAAGCTGCAAGGGTGAGAGTTGACAGACGTAGTCATTTTATTGAGGAAATTAAAGAGTGTTAAAGAGAAAGGTGGGGCYAAGATCATATGCAAATGAGCTGTGCTGAGATTTTATGAAATCTAACAGAAGAAMTGATGGTAACAGAATTTAGTTGTAAACAAAAGTAAGGAATATWTGCTGTTTTATAACACAATTTTTATGAAAACTCTGAYGAGTTTAAATTACATTAATCTCAACCACTCAGTGATGTAGAATTTGTATTAGAAGCATGTAAATTAAAATCAAAACCACAGAAAAAATCATGTATTTTGACAGCAATTATGGCTTTAACAGGTTGGTTTTCCTGAAATTGTAAATTCCATTTCCATTTATTGTTTTCCTGTTAATGGCAGGATTTTAAAAATTGTTTTGCAAAAACAATTAGTCTTTCTTTTGAAAAAGATCCATGTCATGTTAGTCAGTCCTGATGTAAAGCACATCTCTCCAGTCTGTGTGTGTGTCGGCAGCTGTATGGATGCTGGTGGAGCAGCAGCTGCAGCATACTGTCTTGGACTAAAAATAGAAGGCCTGTCTCAGACAGAATGATGTCATCACTGAGTTGGTGAGCCACATAACAATCACCCACCAATGTGGTGGCTTTTTTCAGACAACCTGATCGATCAGAACCAATCAGCTGATGGGATTCACTGGGAGGGCTCATGGCAGCTGTGCTGCTTTGTGAGTGTGTGTTTATGTGTTTATGCCTGCCTGTGGGTGTCGATTCTTCAATCCGTCCGTGCCTCCACCTTGTTACTCCGGCTCCACTCTCGTGTCACTGACAGCTTGCGTGTCTTTGTTTTTCACACTAAACACCGGCAGAGGCATCACTCCACAGAGCAGCCTCYCATCCAGGCTGTCTGATACACGCAACAACACACGTTACAAAGAGACACGAGAGCTGCATAAATCCAACACGTGGAAGCTAAWGGCTTTTCTCAGAGTGCAAGCTGTTGAGTTGTGTGACAGCTCTTTCAATGGAACAAGCATGCAATGTGATCTTAGCTGGCACACATCTGGCCTCTGCTATTGTGCTCTACAGCTCCAGATGTTCCACCTTGCACTGAACCCGGCAGAGGTCACGTGTCAATCAACATGTTCTGCGGTTGTTTTTGGAACGGGATTTTATTTTTGGTTTCACTTGCGATTTCTCTTTAGAACAATTACCTGGTAAAAATCAGAACATGTTCACTATTGCTTTATCTGTTAGTTAATCAAATGTTTTAGATGTGACGTCAATATTTGCCTCTACTTAAGGGAAAACTGTTTATTCATACAGAAATTATTGGCAACAACTTGTGTCACTATAGTTACAGAAACAACATGTGCTTTAAACTAGCTAATTAACAGTAAAACTACTAAACTGCATTACAGGCTATTTTAAAGATGCTTAATTCAAGGAATTTAGGAAAAGACAAGTTACTAAGCTAAAATTTAAAAACAAAGACTGGTATTTTAGTTTTTGTTTGTTTCATTGTTTCATTGTTACTCAAGTTGACAACTCATTTTTTGTTGCTTCTGCCAAAACAAGCATTTCTTCCTGAATAACTAAGGTGATGAGGTTCATCGTGAATAACACGTTTCAGACAAGAATAGGATTTACACTGYGGCACTCATTAAACAGAGAAATGTGATGGACTTGTAAACACAGGAAACAACCACACGAGTCGTACATGAGTCATAATCAAGTCTAAAACCAAAAACTTGGCTTGTTTTCATGTCCAGACTTTAAATTGTTATCTGCCTTCCCTTTGATAAAAAGGAAAAGCCTAACCACCTGGAGGATGGTTATTTACTTTGTGTCAGAGGATTTAGTCAGAGAAAAAATGAAACTGCCAGTGGGTTGCATTTTTTTTCTCTCCTCTGTATCAAAGTAAACATTACATCCAATAATTAGGTGCTCGGAACTTGTAGGCAGCCAGCAGAGCTACAGTGAAGGGAAAYAGCTTTCAGGTAACATACAACACTGGATTCAGTTTTTGTTTCATATTTTACCTCCTAAAATAAGCTGGGAAGGGCTTAGGGGATTTGCATGCAAATGAAGGAGCCTGTTTTGGCTTGCAGTGCTCTGTTTATCAGATTAAAACTATGGAAACCAGGGGAAGTGACTTTCCATGTTGAGAACCTTCCGTTTCTCTTTCACTGCACTGAAAAATCAATGGGAGGCAATGATACGTTATACCACACACTTTAATTCTACTGATGAAATTTCTGTAGTTGTTTTTTTGTTTGTTTGTTTGTTTTTATTGTTCAAGTAAAAAATGTAAAATGTGATCCCATAACAGAAAAAACAAGCCGTCTGAAATTCAGTCCAAATGGASTGATGTGATAATAAATGATGAGTGGAGCTGATCCTGTGGGGAACATTTTCTAACAAACTGTTTGCTTTTTTCTCTCTCTCTCTTTTTTCCAAATGCCGAAAACAATACTGTAACTTATTTTCCTGTAAGATTTGAAAATAAAATATTTGTAGCTCTTATACATTCTGGAATCAGCTTGTTACAGCCCTGAGCCAATGCATCTGTGCGATGCATTACTCACAAATACAGCAAAGCTGAGGCAAACAAGAAGAGCAACCAGAATTTGTCAGGTCTTCGGGTGACTTATGTGTCATTTAATATTTCTTCAGCTGCTTTTTAAATCTTTCCAGGCAAGTTCTCAGTCATGTAATCACTGAATAATTTCATTGTTGTAATGTCATTTGTCTGAATATGTGTCTGGATTTTTTTTWAATATTGTATGTTGTGATCTTGTGTTGTGTTGTTTTGTCTGCCCGCCTCAGGACTACAGATGTACATTAACATCTATGCTATTATCTGGCTTATTTACAGTCTATAGAGAAGTATAAGATTGTTCATTAATGTGCACTGCCCTGATTGATTGATTAAATAAATAAATAAATAAATAAATAAATAAATAAATAAATAAATAAATAAATAAATAAATAAATAAATGAGTGTGTTGACTTTGAGCAGGTGGTGCTTTTACAGGAATGGGGACAATAGCATGCATGCAGTGAATGCAACCTTAACGCGTCATTAAGAAAGAAGTAACTCACCACTGCAGTGATGCAGTTGTGCTGAAGGTTGAGCTCACTCAGAGATTCCAGGCCCTGCACGTTCTCCACTCTGGAGATGTGGTTTTTTGACAGGTTCAACACTTGCAGCTCACTCAGGTGAGAGATGCTTTCTATCCTGCAGATCTATATGAAAACACAGTGAGAGAAAGAGCAATCAAAATGACAATAAAATGTAAAACTGTAGTGTAGATAACTGAATCTACAGAGGCGGGTTTGGCTAAAGCGAGTTTAATACACAAGTATTGCAAACAGTCAAAACTCTTCTCAAGAAATACAACTATTGTTCCATAAATTTCTCAAAAAAGCTCTTTGAAATCATTTAGTTTACAAATTTCCGTCCCTTTTCTGTAACTTCAGAATCACATATGACAGCAGCTTAAACATCTCTATTTTCAGCCAATTACTCTTCATCAAGCCCTGACTCCTGCGTGAACCTTTGAATCMTAAAACCAAACATGCAGCTAAGAACAACTCAGCTGTGAAATGTTACACTGTTTTCTCAAACTTTCTGTCTGGATTCTCTGTGACATTTTCAACATTTCAGGAAAATCCCCAGAAGCTGTTTACAGTGAGTTGGTGTGTTTGCACCCTGTGCTGCACAGAGAGGAACAGGTTAGAGGGGTGCTGAAAAATAATCTTGCAAAGAAAGATTACATTCACAAACGTAATTTGAAATTGTTTACATTTATAAGTTTGAAAAATTGGAAAGAAGAAAGAAGTTCATTAATCAGATCTTGCTTTTTGTTTCAACTTCAAAACAGAATCGATTTTCCTCAGCGCACTTGCACAAAATCAGAACATTTGTAAGTGCTGTCGTTTTGTGCTGCCAAAGTGTGATTGTGGAGGACAGGTTTATGTCAAAAGGAAGTTAAAAAAAACGACAACCCTGACTGTAGATGTAGCTTCCTGAAAGTGATGGTCTGGCCCACACAGAGCTCTGATCTCAGCACCATCGAGTGTGTTTGGGATTATATAAGGAGGCAGAAGGAGCTGAGCCAGTCTACATCTGAGGTTAGTTCTCTGAGATGTTTGAAGCAACCTGAGTTCTTTGAAAATCTGTGCTTACCATGAGGATTTGATGCTGTTTTGGAGACATATTGATTTGTACTGATTTGATCTCGAATTCTCCTCTGTTTCCTTCGCTTTGAATTGTAAACGCATAAAAACAAAACAATAAAAATAGAATTTAGATTTGGGAAAGCATTCGTACTTCCATCCATCCATCCATTTTCTGTGCACGCTTCTTCCTTTTCAGGGTCGCGTGGGTCACTGGTGCCCATATCCAGCAGTCACAGTGCGAGGGGCGACCCGCCCCTCGCGCTGTGACTGCTGGACATGGGCACCAGTGAATGCACCAGCATTCTTACTTTGCAGTGATTTTTTCCCATATGTGACTAAAGCTTTTACACAGTACTGTCTAACTTTACTCAACAAAGAGAGGTAACACCCAGAGACTTGGTTACTGAGGTTAAYTGTGGGTCAGATGCATGCTCCCAGAGAGAGTACAGCCTTACAAAAGTTCCAGCAATCTGGAARTAAAGCTCCAGCCTGTTGCTATAACAAACGGGGCAAAAAAAGAATGGTTAAAAAACGCTAGACAGGGAGGTACAGGTCAAGCAGTTTGTATTTAATAGGTCATGATTGGATCTTAATTTGCACATTTTAYGATTTGCATTTATCAGGTCAAACACATTTCTAAAGTTTTGATAAGTGTTGCAACCTGAGCGCACAGAACAGGAGCTTTGATGTCAGAAACTGAAAGAACACCTGGCCTGGTCTCCTTCACAGTCTGTGTCTGCAAACCAGTAGCTCAGACTGGATGTCATGTGGTTTTGTTACCTAACGGTCCTCTCAATCATTTGTAAGAGCCACTCATTCAGCCGCACCAGCGTGAAAACGGTTAAAGTGCATTACAGAAACTAGTCGGGGCACAGACTTTCRCAGAGCCCGAGGTGACACAAAGCATCTTCCATCAGGAAAAATAACAGAGCTGTAGCGCTCACAGAACAGTAATTGAGAAGCCTGCTCATGTAAAGAGCAGCCAACAGCAGAAAGGGAGGAAGCCTTACCAGAGCTCTGGAGGAGCTCTCTGAGGAGGAGCGTGGGCGGCAAACTGGCAATTCGCTAATTTGACCAAAGAAAGCCTTTCTGTTCTATCTTCATATTCCAGGAGCRTTTGGGTTCTCGTTTGACATCATGTGATTTCTCAGGCTTTTAGTGCCGTTGAGTCAGGCTCTGTTGTGGAGGTCCTATCAACCGGCCCTTAGTAACAGATTTAGACCGGGATTATTAGCAGGAACACTATAATCTGTCTCAGTTTGAAGCTGTTTCCAACGTTGGGGGAACAAAAAAAAAAAAAAGAACGTTATGCCTGTTGAATAAATTATTTTTGGGTCACTGAGGAAATGATTGTGGGAGTAGACCCACGACATGAGCCTGTGAAATTTTAATGGTTTTCACGTCTTTGCTTTCTGAAAATGAGGTGAATAAAGTTTTAAACGCCATAAACAATACAAAAAACTATTAAAAACCTTAATAAAAACTACAATTAAAATGAGAAAAGAAAACAATAATGATTTTTTTTAAATAAATAGCACTTAGCAAATTCGGATGCAGACAACTTTATCAGCAAAAGGCACACATGCCCACAAAATAAAAAGTATTAGGAATAAATATGCACAACAGAGATTAGCATCACATTTAAGCCACTGATGGCAGAAGGAATAAAGGAGAGAGTCTGATTGTCTTCCTGCATGAGGCTATAGCAGCTGCCTGAAGACATTCACATACAGTCAGTGGACAGGAAGTGGTCCTGTTGGGACACTTCCTTTGCGATGCACCTGTTTCTCCCACAGGAAATGGAGATCCCTCTGCTGACCCCTCTTATTTTGGAGCGTATCTTAACAACGCTCTGAAGGCTGTTCTTTTCTCTTACAGACGGTGAACACTTTGGCTTTATCCAGTCCTGAATATGTACAACAGTGGACAACAGGAGCATGTTCAGTCTCCTGCTGTCAAATCTGTTCCAAACCAACATTTACAGAGCTGCATCTGGCAGGACACTGAGGAGGAGGGAACGAGAGGAAAACAACACCTGCTGAACTTTGCAGCTTCGCCACATTGGATATGTAGAAAAACTATAAAAAAAAATTCTAAATAACACACAGCTAAATGCACACATGTTGCAGAAACAAAAACAAACAAAGATCAGTACCTGATTGTCATGCAGATCCAAGATGTTCAGCTTGGTCAGACTTTCCAGGCAGCAGATTTTGTGGATCCTGAAAATGATCAGCAAGAGGCCACATAAGATTGAAATACATTTATAAATAAAACAATTATCAATGTGAACAGTTCCAGGAATAAATGGGCCTCATGCAAGAACCGTTCGTACGCACAGAATTGTTTTTAAATTGTGTGTACGAGTGATTTAGGACAATTTGTGGCATTCACCAATGTTTTCATATTCTAAGACTTTTTTCAGATACGAACAAAATTCACGAGTGGTCCAGACCTGTC
>NW_013952927.1:164895-174162 GCF_001266775.1 Austrofundulus limnaeus | reverse complement strand
AGCCTTATATGGTGTTTTTGGGGTGGTAATTATGCTAATCTCCTCTCGCGTGCACGAGCAGCTGGATACGAATAGATGGAATTTACAATCCTCATTTACACACTTTTCCTGAAGATAGAAGAGTTTGTTGAATCTGACGTGACATGTTCGTACGAACCCTTCGTACAAGCAAAAGTAAGAGACATTTAGGATAAAAATACGAACATGTTCTTGCATGAGGCCCAATGAGCTTACTTATGAATGTGCTGATTAGTAGTCAGATGATATATGATTTGAAACATGAGATGCTGAACCAGATTAGTCTGACAGTGGTTATGTAATAGATCCGATTAATTAGTTTTATATTGTTACAAAAAATGAGGTTTGAATATTAATTTATAAGAAAATATACATGCTGAATGTTAGCAAAGCAGGAGATGGAAAAGTATTTTGTTCAGTTCCGTCTCATGTACGTAGGTTTGTGTAAAATCTGACTCTGGATCAAAGGTTTGAAAATGTCYGTAGCTAAAGAAGTAGCATTTATCACTTTTCAGAAACCACACACGACTTCAGACGCAGCTTCAAAAGGACCACATCAGATCGAACGTGTGCAGCTCAGCTGGAAGATCATAATGTCATTCACAAAGTTATGGCTTTAATCYTCTCTCTGCTGACCTTTTAAATCAAAAATGACACAGAGATAAATGGCTTTCTAATTACACCAAGTTTTGGAAACACTTATCTTTAAGGTTTAGGTAGGTAGCTACACCTAGTGGATAAAATGTACATTAAAAAAGAGAGAAACAAGACATCTTGCAATGGCAGCAATATTTGAATTTTACTACAATTTTCCTGTCTAAAGACAGTTATGATTAGCTTTAGGTCCTCATGACTTTTAATGGAACAAAGTGAGTTTGGAAAATAAATAAATGGATTAATAGATTCCTGTTTTCACTTCACAAGAAATTATAGTTCTTCATTAACGTTACAGAATTAACTTCTCTGGTAGATTAGATCGTACTGGAACAGGTCGTGCATGGTGCTGTCATTTTGAGGGAGTAATATTAATTTGGTTGAAACTCTTGTGATAACCAACCTGTTCTTGCTCAGATTGAGAACCTTTAGAGACCTCAGAGTATCAATGCCAGTCATATCAGAGATGTGATTGTCGTGAAGGTTCAGGAGAGTAAGCTGCTGCAGATTTGACAAACGCTGGATCTTTGTGATCAGATTGTGCTGAAGGTTCAGAAACTGCAGCTCTTTGATGAAGCCCAGCTCAGGGAATTCCTCCAGACAGCGACTGAATAATGGAAGAAAAAACACTTGGTAAGATTCCCCTTTCATTTAGTCTTTTATGAACTGACAACACAGCTTTCCTCATTCCCTCTTCTGTCATTCTCAAATGATCYAGTATTTTACTTAAATACAGTGTTGTATAAAGTACCTCAAAGTGATACTTGAGTAAAAGTACAAGTATCTTACCATAAATTTACTTTGGTAAAAGTTCAAGTCTCCTCTAAGAATATTACTTGAGTAAAAGTCTTAAAGTATCGAACATATTTTGTACTTAAGTATCAAAAGTAAATTTCTGACATAAAATGTACTTTAGTATTAAAAATAAAAGTACTGAGTAAAAATGAGTGGCTAGACTTTCCAAAATGACATTTACTGGGAGTTGATACCCTCAAAAATCGCTTTTCTAAATGCCAAAATGGCTATATTGTCATTTAAAAATGTTAATGTTATAAAAATTAGGATGCACTACACCTGTTTCAGCTTTTACCAGGATACATACAGTATATCTGCTAGGTTCTGCTGGAGTGTGACACAATTTGTGTTATTTGCAGTGATGGATTGTGTACAAACTAATACAGGATCAGCATRATATATATTTACACTTCTCATCCAACCACAATTAAATTCACTCTATCCAGGAGGATAATATGTTTTTAACAAGCTGCAATGAAATAGGAGTAACGACTTTCTACTTCTTACCTTTTTAAAAGTGTAATGAGTAGAAAGTACAGATAATTGTGTAAAAATGTAAGAAGTAGAAGTAAAAAGTABGCTGAAAAATAATTACTCAAGTACAGATACACAAATTTTCTACTTAAGTACAGTAAAGAAGTATTTGTACTTAGTTGCTTTACAATTCTGCTTAAATATTTCTGCTGAGTATGCATTTAGCAAAGCATCGTGAGCAAAATTGTTTCCTGGCGACTAGGGCTGAGTATTCAAAGACACTATGCTGCTCCCTGGTGGCAATTTGATTTATGTGCCAGTTTAGTTGACAGTATTAAAGTTCCAACAAAAATATTGTGATGATAAAACTTTGATTGTTAAACTGAGAACAGACAGAAGAATTCCAGAAACTTGGTAAAGAAGCATAGAACTGCTGAGAAGTTGGACACATCAGCCATGTATACACTTTTGGTGACTTTCAGCTAAAATCTGCAATAAAAAATAAGTAGATTTGGACAACAGATAGTGTCTCATGAAAAATAAAAAGTAAACTAAAACTACCTGTCTGAGTTAATTTGTTGAAAACTGGAAGTGAGTGGCTGCCGAGTGAAGGGGAAATGGAGTGGACAACCAGTACATCCAACAGAACCACCTAATATGGAAATTACAAAATCAATGTGGGACGTCTATGTGCATTGCACGAAAATCTACACACTGTTTTCAACATCAACAAGCTTCAAAATGTGAAGCACTTTCATACGGAACTGAAATGCTACATTTACCTGCTGGTTTGGGATTTTTTAAGGCAGCACGATGGTAAGTGAACCTCACACTGTGGGACTGGCTCCTTGATTTGACTCCAACTTCATTTGCAGCATGAGAAAATGGAGCACCACCTGCTAGCTGCACTATATTCTGTGCAGAAACGTCTGCACAGTTGTCACTGGCAACTCTGGACCGACCGCAGGCCTGTAACCCAGTTTCTACACATAAGGTGGAACGAGACGTGCAAACAGAACAAAACAGATTATTTGTATAAGAGCAATTCTTGAAAGTGCAGCCTAATGCTAAACCACAGTCTTAGGTCACTGGCAGGTGAGAGGATGGATAAATAAGAGTTTTTCTTACCTAAACAAGTGTAGCTGTCGTTTTGGGTGGTTGTCGTATCTGTCTGTTCAAAAAGAAAAAAAATGCAAATATAGAAAATTTTATTCATTATTCCTACACCCATCTCACTGTATTTTTTAAAAAACTATATTTAATTTAATGTAAACAGAAGTATTGTATTGTTTATTTTTAATGTTCAAACTATTTTATAATATGATTTCATTATTTCTTTATTTAATGTCAGTAGCATTTTACAATTCTAATTTTGTCAAAAACTCACAGCTATTTGCAGTCTTCCCTGGGCCACTGGTGTCAGGTGCAACCTGCAGCTGTTCACCTGCACAAAATATTAGAAAACAGGATATACTTTTATAGCTAAATTATACAGAATTTAATTATTAATTGTAAAAAAAAAAAGGGTAATCAAGTTCATCTTTACCATAGGTGTGAGAAAAAGTGATGTTTCAGTGACTCTGGAGGGGTGTGTTGATGAGCAGGAGGTTGATCCATCGTCCAGTTCAGACTCCATGTTTTAAAGTTTCCCGTCAGGACTCACTTGAACAAAAAAAMCACAACGCATTTGTTTCTGTATTTACATCGATTTGACCAGAGAAACTAAATAAATAAATTGCATAAACACGTTGACCCATTTGTTCAACTACAGCCACAGCAAACAATTACTGCTAATCTATTAGCGCGGCGGACGGACCTGTTACCAAAACAACGACTGCGTTGCTTGGTTACATAGACTTCCTGTGTAACCTAAAAGCAGTCCGTAAAGAAACAAGCGCTGCTTTGGCTGAAGTTTAAAGCCACTAAACATTAACAATTGTGTAAGGTCTGGTAAAAACAAGAATTAATACCTTGAAAATGCATATTCTATCCTTTATAAGTCTATCTATACCTCTATGCCAAACATGCTGCTGAATTTACTCTGAAATATTCATGTATTTTTAGAAAAATACTGCAGATAAAATATATTAATTGAGATTAGCCTACTGGAGCAAAGAGTAAGAGCGGACATTTTGTCATTAGAAAAAAAGATTACGCAATTGATTTGTTTATTATTTTTTGTCAATTTTCAAAACCACATTCAGTCTAAAGTGATTTTTATTAAAGTTGTATTAAAAGAACAAATAACTTTTTAAAACAATTAGACTGACAGCAAACCAAGTGATGAGCTTTGAACAATTAAGTGTAGGGGTCACCTCGAGTCAAATTATCAAGGAACTGTCTTGGACTCTCAGTCCWCTGATGGGCCTTCGAATGGACAAAAACTCTGTTCCACTTAGAACTGTATTTAGGCCACCCAAGGCCACTTTCCTTCTAAATCAGATAAAAACAGAAAAATCTTCTCTTATTTGATTTAKYGTTCTCTTAACTGAAAGTATTACACATTTTGATAATCAGAGAATGTTTATCAAAGTTACAGGAGAAGAGAGGACAGATCTCTTTTCTCCCTCAGTATGATTTCAGCTATGTATGGTGTTTTACTTGTCTGAATCATATTTGCAAATGTTTTGAACTTGAAGCAATTCATTTTTYTTTCAGTTATGTTTTAAATAAGTGCTCATCAGATAATTTAAATGGGTCATGAAATGTGTTGTTCTGAACCACACAGCAGCAGCAATAATCTTTGCTTTAGATTCAGGAGGGCACGGCCAGTTCTGAAACTAACACTTACCTTGATAATTTATTTTCTAATCTAACCTTCTGGAGGGCGGACCATAGATTCTCTAAGCTTTTAGGAACTAACAGTTTCCGCCCGTCCAGAGAGAAGAGAGAAAGAAAGGTGAYGTACCGCCGTCAGTCACTGTGACAGCTAGATTCTCTCCGGGGAATCAAAAGCTGAAAACTGTGTCAGGTTTGGCCCCTTCACGCCAACGGGGAAACCTCACAGTGTGGAAAACCACACCTGGTTTATCCACCTTCAGAAACTCTCCAGAAGTTTTATTTACAACCTGGGTTCCAGTGGAGGCCTTGTCTTCTGGTTACGGCTGACGTGGACGTAAACGAGTCAACAAAACACGCCTTGGGGTCCCCTGTTCGACAGTCTAAAGACAGATTCTCCAGCAGACGTCGAGGTCTGACCAAAGCTGAGCACAGAACGCTTCGCCCTTCTGGTTAAAACCCACATTATTTAAGACAAAAGTATAGAAAACCTAACATCTTTCTTCCCCCCTTTTTTCTTAACCTTGTCCTTGCCAACTCCTACGATAAACAGTCTCAAATGTCTGGTGTTTAACATCTAAACTAGCGTTTGTGTTTCTATTTAAGTGTGGTTACAATTAAGAAGTTAAAAGCTTGTTATTGTTGGTCCCAAAACTTTATAGGAAATTAATTGTTCACAATCAGGTGTACTCTAGTCAATTTTGTATGATTTGTAAAATAAATGATCGCATATTATGGTTCAAGTCAACATTCACTGACTGAGAGTTACTTTTTGTGTCCATTCATTTTTGCACTAAARAAATGTTTATCCAAAATAAAAGAGATCCTTGCTAATTAAATTACTCTTATAACCTTGTTATAAGAAGYGTAAGCTGACCCTTATATAAGACATTAAAGTTCATGTGAAGTTYATGTATTMTGAAGCTGGAAGTTATTTGTTATGAACCTTTTTGATCTTAGTTTTGGCCTCACTTTTGAAACTGTTTTTGGTCACACAGGACACTGTAACCCAGGTCCCGACAATCAGACGGTAACACCTCAGAACACCAAACGTGATCCACTGAATCGTGCGGCGTTTTCAGCCCTTTTATACTGGCAGTAATAGGCAGTTTTCTGGGAACAGACAAGAGCAGATTCATCAAAGGGACATCCCACACACTGCCTGTCACAGTCTATTCATGAAGCACAGGCTGACACATGTGATGGGAGGTGATCATCAAACCGTTTGAGTGGCAGCATGTTTTAATTCAGTAAAATGGAAAATTTAGCAGTTAAGATGTGGATATTTTCTAAATGTTTTTGTCTTTTTTTGTTATTCCTGCTGCTGACATCTTATCCTGTGTCCCTTCCACTTGTAATTTTTATAAGAAAATGATTGTGTCTCATGCTTTTTCTTTATCATTTTACTTCGCAATGAGATCGGGAAGAAATATGATATTGCATGTCATTCAGTAGTAAATTATTTTTGTTATATATATAAAATAAACATGCTGGAAGTTTTTTTTTTCATTATACTAATGCAAATATAAATCACCAGTATTGGTTTGTTTGGCAGCAGCACAGCATGCTGCCTGCCTTAATTGAAAAATTAAGGCAAGCAACATTAGACGTAGAAAATAAGGTTGTTATTTATAAACATGTTTACCAGCTGAAGAAGTCTAAGCAAAGCTAAATTGCTGTAACRTTCTTCTGCTTGAGCAACGGCGGTTGTTATTCAGACTGCACTAAAGCTGCAAGTCACAATGTGGGGAATCTGACTCGGTTTTGTTGGCAAACAGGAAATCCTCCTAAAAACATTTTTAATGTGAGGATTTTTGAGGTTTGATGGGGAGATTTGTTTTGTTCAGACGAGCTTTGATTAGGGCAAGTCTCCAAGAAACGAGCTGAAGTCAGTGCAGTCTTCTCTGAGAGGATGGGAAGGGAGAGAGTGCGGTGCGTGTCTTCTTGTCAGTCATGAAGCATTTTGTTTCCCCACGGTAGTTTAACGGATTTATTCCATGTCAAAGTCAGATGGAAAATAAATCACTTGACAGCTCGGGGGTTAAGGATTTCAAAGTTTAGTCATTCTTTTATGCAAGATATTGTGTATAACTAACAGAAACCCAGTGATCACGACACTTGTTTAGCACTGCTAGTTTAAAATACAAAGTGAGTGGTCTGCAACTATATGATTTATAACTTTTAATAACAAGGCCCAAGTCCAAAATCTTAAGTTTGCAAAAAAGATACAATCAGCAGTGCAGAATTTATTGTTTTTACTAAAAATCAGCTGCTATTTCTTTATATAAAATCTATGCTATTTCATTCTTTAACACTGTCTCACACATACTGTGTTATTTAGGCCCTGGCACACTATAACGTTTTAGAAAACAAAATTAAAACCTGTGTCCAAGAAGAAGAAAATTACGATGGAAATTTAATAAAACAAATAAACCAACTGCAAGCCTGTTTTGGATGTGTCCATACTGTAATGCGAATGAGTTGAATGAATATATAACCGAATTTATTAATAACAAAATGTTGTCTGCATAAGTTGTCTAAAATGTCCTAGTGTGACAGGGCCTTTTTTAAATAAAGGTAGAGGATATAATCCACCAAGAAACACGTTAACAAAAGTTTAAAAAGTACAAATAATAAAAATGTTTTGTATGAACAGTTCACCAGAGACCTCATGTCAGTTAACTCGGATCATTATTTTACAGGATGTACAGGATTTTTGTGAACAGTTACAACAACTAAGCTCTAAAGTCAGAACGGGCCAGTTTAACCAGAACAGTGGTTGTAAACTCCTGCCTTTTCACAGTGTCCCACATGGGGAGTACTCATATGTAGAAACAAAAAATGTGTGACTGTGTGTGAGTGAATAGGTGAATGAGAAACAAGTCGTAAAGTACCACGATTAAAAAGCTCAACATATTAAGTGTAACATTTATACCAAACAAAGCCTGTTGAAAAAGTACCTGTTCTTGTTCATGACTGGATAAGAGCTTGCAGAGCAACAACACATCACATGTTACTATTTATCTATTTATTTATTATTACATTATAGTCATAATATTTCACACAAAGTTTCCTAAGTACTAAAGTTTTTTGTGAGAAAAAAAAAAACAAAGTACACTCTTCTGCATCAAGAGAAGCAGCCAGGTGCAGCTAATTAAACCCCCCTGATTAGCTGATCAGCAGCAGGTGAGAGCGCCTTGATAAAAGCTGGAGTTTTCTTCTTTTTTTTTTTTTTGCTAAATTGTTCTTGCTTGTTTGAACACAATGTGAAAAAGAAAAGGCATCACATAATAATAGCAGCTGCTCATCAGACATTTCCCTTATTATTTGGAGTTCTAAAAACAAATAATGAAGACAGAAAAAGGAAAATCCTCTTCCCATTCGGTTCTAACATTGTGCGAGTTGTACAATGCTGCAGAAAAAGAGCATCAGGCTTTACAGAAAACTGATGACAGTAAAATAAAAAAAACATCAAAGGGCTTGTTTGAAATGATCACTGAAGGAAAAGCTCTCTACATCACATGACTGCAGTAACACTTTATTAAAATGAGAGTCTTTCTTGCGCACACCTCAGATTAGTATCTCAGCTTGTGTTGTTAATCCAAGAGGCTTTCCTGGTTTTACTGAGTCACCCTGTCATGAGAAGCTTTGTTAGCAGCACTGCCCTGCTTTCCACTTAATAAAAACATCATGGTGACAGCGTGTTTATTTGAGCACAAATCACCAAGTCCACTCACTTTATTTATGTCATGGAGCAAAACGTCCAAGTAAAAAGTTGTTTTAAGATCATGTATTAAAAATCCCAAAGCTCTGTTTTACTAGTTGTTTTGTTCGACCTTCATGGCACAACGGAATAAACTCGCAGTACTAATCAAGCCGTACCCATCTGCCTGAAGGCTCCTCTTAAATCTGTTTTAGTTTATGTTTTCACACACAGTGTCGTTTTTAAATCTGTAGAATATTTGAGTGCAAAAATAAAATCAAGCGTGTTAAAAAAATAACAGAGAAAATGTCTACATTTCTTTTTATTTTTCAAATAACCTATTCTTATTCTATTCTGAACCACTTCTGTGGGCGTCTGTTTGCTTCTTGGCTTAATTGTTTAAAATATAACTATGTTCATTTCACAGCCACTTTATGATGCGAGCTAAAACGGTAGTCCAACAGAACCATTCAGCCATAACTATTTTACAGCTGTGATGCTGATACTGATTTAGCACTGAAGCCAAAGGCGTACCTTTTGGTCTACCGTTGGGGGGGGTATGCTCTCTGCCAGTTAGCAGTGTGCATTGCCAATGCAATGCACACCATTGTGATTCGTTTCCCATCCAAGTCATCTCAACTTTGCCATGCTTCTCCTCCTGCATACTTTGTCCTAGAGCTGCCATTGTAATTTATATCTGTAAAGCCCTTGTGCCAAATGATGGCTATGCCTTATGGTGCCTGTAAAACTTATTGTTTATGAAATATTAATGTTTAATGAATTATAATAGCAGTCAATGGAGCCTTGTATTGGTCCAATACTGCCCCCTGCTGCATCTACACAAT
>NW_013952927.1:160528-162745 GCF_001266775.1 Austrofundulus limnaeus | reverse complement strand
CCCATAATAAATTTATGAAAGAACCAAATTTTATGACTGTTTTTTGTGACAAACATGTCTGTGTTCCGATCACTCTATCACAGAAAAATAAGAGTTGTAGAACTTATTGAAAACTCAAGACAGCCATAACATTATGTTTCTTTACAAGTGTATGTAAACTTTTGACCACAACTGTATGTATCCTCTCTGGCCCGGGAATGCCTTAGGGTCATTCCCAGCATGGCAAAAGGATGGATTTCTCTCCTGTATCTGTTTGCTCAATGACCTGACTGATGAGTGGTAGAAGATGGAAATAGAGATATGAATTTAGCTACAAAGTAACAAGAGATTACACAAGAAACACGATTCATTGCAATCATTCTGATTACTATTTGTGTGCATCAAAAAACATTTTTCACTTTCACTCGACTTCCCTTATTTTCTGCTTAGTGCATCTTCCGCACAGCCTCAGTTGGTGTCAGAGACATTAGACTCCTTCAGAATCCTCTTTCTTACTCAGTGAAACACATACTGTAACAGTATGTAAAACCTGGACATACAGAAACACTTTATTTCACTGACATGTTTGGTGAAGCCCCACGGGCTCGTTAATAAGAGTCTCTCGTGTAAATGTGTAAATTAAATGGCAACTGGTGCCAAATGGAGATGAACGCTTGAAAAGCGTCAAAATGTCTGTAAATAAGGATTAGCTCATAAAGTACAGGACAATTTGGAAAAGGAAGAAAAAGAGACAGACTGAGAAGAATCTGGGATTCAAAGGGAGTTTGTCTTTTGTAATTTGGAGACAATAGGTGAGAAATGGTAGTTATGAAAAATGAACAAAGTGAGAGGATAAACAGAAAACAAGATAAGAAATAATGCTGTAATATACTTTACAGTCAAAGAAGGGAATTCAGTGCTGATCCAACAACTCTGTCATCCAGAACACYATGTGTTCATGACACTTATCGCACAATTTTGTATGTCATTCTATTGTTTTTGTTGTTTTCTTTTAGATATTTGAAAGAGAAGTAAAAATAGTCAAGGTCCTTAAGAGAAGAAGGTTTTCTGYAGAGACTCTGTGACAGTGCTGCTTGAGTTCCCTTTTCAAAGTTTCACAATAAATCTTCCAATTGACTCTGCTGCTGCTTCAGAAATTACCTTCAAACGTGTTGATTTAAGCAGTCAAAACGGAGCAAGGACTRAGAACCGGTGCAAGAAAGAGTCCTGAAAACAAGCTGACAGCCTTTCATTTGGTCTGAGAGGATAAGTAGGCAACATGCAACATCTACAGGCCTTCAGATCAGTTGCAACCCTTTCCTTCCCACTTTCTCTGTCCCCATGTTGCATTGTACACAGACTGGCGCTCTGTATGGCATGTGGCGAAGAAAATGACTCAGACTGCCCACCAGCTGTGAGCCCGGCTTGTCAGTGAGGAGGAGTAAACATATATCATGCAGGGCTGGCAACAGAGAACTTACAGGCAGGCGCATTATGATGGAGGGTAACATGGAGCTGTAGGAACAAAGCTGAGGCATCGTCTACATGGAACCATTAAAGACCTGAAAACTAACTTCAAATAAACAAAGTGTGATTATTCATATCTGGCAATTAAAATGGAGTTCAAAATGACTCAGTGCAGAATTAATGTTGTCAAGAAGTTATGAAACATGTAGACCGTCCTGTTGAAACAAACAAAAAAGCGATGAAGCTTTCAGTAAAACTGGGAAACAAATATGAAACAGTTTACCAGATTTTAATTACAGCATCGGGCAAAGATTTTTTCAAAGATTCATTTCATTACTGCCAAAAGGCAAAGGTGAATTTAATGTTTTTACTTGTTCTGTTATAAATATCTCATAAATGGCTACAGAATTTTTAATGAAGATTCCAAAAATCAGAAGATGTACCTGTAAACCTGATTAACCTTTAGAGCCAACCCATTTTAAAATGCCCACCACAGCCAACTGACAACACAAGAATGGATACAATTCAGTCCATTTTAAAGATACTGAGATAAAATTTGGTGTGGTAGTAGCTGAGAGTCATTCATGACACGATGAGTGTGACACCTTGTGAGTTTGCATGTTATGATATTAAGGTTACTTATTTTCAAGGTTTGATCCGAATGGCCACAGCTGTGGTGAAGGTGGTGAGTGATATGCATTATTTCAATGAATGCATTGCGTATAACACACACACACAAACACACACACACACAAACACACACACACACAC
>NW_013952927.1:144682-158608 GCF_001266775.1 Austrofundulus limnaeus | reverse complement strand
GTGTGTGTGTGTGTGTGTGTGTGTGTGTGTGTGTGTGTGTGTGTGTGTGTGTGTGTGTGTGTCGGCAGTTTCCTAATTAGAAAACAGAGAACACGTGAGCTTGTTCCTCTACTTAGAGACGTGCAGAAGGGGCCACGCGTGTCTTCACAGAAACAAACAGCCAGTGTAYGTGTGTGTGTAAAAGTGGGGAAACAACACGGTAGAAACATGTACGCTTTAGTGAACGCCTTCATGCGCTGCCTGTCCTTCCTCCTGCCTCCTCCTTGGCTTTGTGTCAGCTTCTGCCTGTGGGTTGGGAAGGACTGTGAAGACGCGCTGCCGCGGCCCAATCCCAGAGCTCGTTTCAAAAGCAGAAAGCCTCTTACATATGAGGAAGTAGCAGCAGTGGGAGCACAAGGAGGCTCTAGCTCCTCGGTTTTACCAGGTCCAGGCTGCGTCTCGCCGGCCGCTACAAGCCCCGCCGCTCCTCAGGGCCCCCCGCAGGCTCGGATCTGGACCGGGGCTCTCTGGCGAGCCGTGGAGCGCGTCTTCGGAGCCCCCTGGGTCCTCCTCCGCCGTCGCTGGAGTCGTCGAGCAGCTCTGCGCGCCCCGTATCCTCCACCACCACCACCACCGCCGCCTCCTCCTCTTTCTCCTCCAGCCCGTGCCTTCGAGCTGAACCAGATCGCTCCGAGTTTTATTATCCAGGGACGAGGCGCCCCCGTCAGCCCGGACTGGGAGGCACCTGGTGGGACCGCCCTGACTCGTTCCAGAAGCGCGATCATGATGAGCGGGGCCGTGGGGATCCCCGGAGCCCACCCGGCGGAATGCGCCTCAGGTGCGTCCCCGGAGGAGCAGCAGCAGCGGGGCGTCGACGAGGTCATCACCGTGGACCAGCTCTCCCAGGAGATGGGCACCGTGACGATAACCGTGGCCATCCAGGCGGCGGAGGACGAGGAGCCGGAGGACGAGTCCACCCATAACAGCGTGGACTGTCTCCGAGGCAGCTGCAGCGAGGACGAAATCGGGAGACATGACAAATCAAGGTATTTATTCTACCTCTTTAACGACATGAAGTCTTTATTTTAACTTCTTTATTAACCTTGTAGTGCACTTTCACTATAGTCTGGTGAAATCCCAGTTTTCCTGCCTCGTTAATCAGCAGCAGCTGCTGAAGTGGCGTCGCGCGCACTTCTGACAGGTTCTGTTTGTTTCCCCGGATATAAGATCAGCTGTGTGCGCGTGGAGCTGCACAAAACAAAGAGATTCCAAGAGGTGATTGTAAAACACGCCGAACAGCACAACCGTGTGAGAGGACCACAGTGGGTTCACACAGGAGTGTCGGCGGCACCGCGGGGGATATTCTCTGTTCTGGTGGGRAAGTGTTGTCCTGGGGCTGTAAAAGGCAGACACCTGAAACAGAGCTGAGGACAGCAACCTTCACTTTAATCTAATTCCCTTGCGTCATGGCCTGCTATTTTTATCCCCCCTGGCCTATAGGGCCCCTGCTCAGACTACGTGTGCAAACAGTGAGTCAGTGATGGATGGGCCAAAGGTGAAGTAAATCTTTCAACGAGAGGGTTTGTTGCTGTGTCGTTATTGACATAAGAGGCCACGGTAAGCTTAAATCTTTAAGAAGTGGTGTTAACTCTGGTTTGTGGTTTCTTTTCACCTGATCRTTGCAGCATTCCTTCAGAGACTTCCCACAAGCTTTCAGGCCGATCCAGGGTCCCTGTCGGTGCTGATGCCTCACTTGTCGTCTATGTGGGGACTGTCTTTTTCAATACTACTACCAGCTGTGTGGTCATACTGCTGGAAAGCTGTTGACTGTGTGTGTGTGTGTGTGTGTGTGTGAGAGGGAGGTGATGAGTCATCCTCAAAATTTTCATTCAAACCCACTCCAATGTGCAAGGTCACCTGACTGTGCTACTTCACAGCCTGAGCCAGGTCTTTTGAGTTTCGCATTTGCTGTTGATGCATTTTTTTTTTTTAGATTTAAGTCACCATATTCTTTGTGGGAGAGTCTGTGACAGTGCATCTTTCAGATGGCGAGGCTGTGGCAGTTTCAGGCCTGGAACTGAGCAGGGACTGTGGCTGCAGACCTGGTTTGTGGATGGCTGCAAGGGAAAAAAAATCTTAAAAGGAAAAGGCGAGCAGGCAGTTGCAATGGGC
Organism: Austrofundulus limnaeus; assembly: GCF_001266775.1. Classification (NCBI taxonomy): domain Eukaryota; kingdom Metazoa; phylum Chordata; class Actinopteri; order Cyprinodontiformes; family Rivulidae; genus Austrofundulus; species Austrofundulus limnaeus. Next base: position 156,457 of record NW_013952927.1, on the reverse strand, counting down.
AARGGAAATGGCAGGATGAGGATTAGTCTCTGCCAACAATTTGTAAGCCTCTGGCTTATTGTATTAATGAGCATTGAGTGGGGTGGGGATGCAACAGTTGTAATGTTGATGCTTTACGAGATGAGAAACATTCGGCTTTTTCATTCCAACAGGAGTCTCTGCTGACATGTTCTCTTCCCACACAGTGGTGCAGGCACCAGCGGAGGAGAGCTGGAGGAGGAGAGCTGGCAGCCCCCAGATCCAGAGCTCATCCAAAAGCTGGTCGCTCAGATTGAGTTCTACCTGTCTGATGAGAACTTGGAGCACGACGCCTTCCTGCTGAAACATGTCAGGCGCAATAAACTCGGTTTTGTCAGTGTCAAGCTGCTCACCTCGTTCAAAAAGGTAACCATGGCTGCCGGTCACTTGGGTGCAAACGCGACAGGAAATCATCTGAATAGCTGACCTGCTAAAAGCAAATTGCACACAAAGCTGTAACGGCCTAAATTACAGTGTACATTCCGTATGCTACATACTGAATTGCGGGCTAATTAATAATGTTTTGGTCATCCTGAACTGAGAACCAGCAGAATATGAGCTCCAGCCACAATATACAAATTTGATTTTTTTGTAATTTAGTAGGAGTTAACGTTTTAAAAATAGGACCCTTAATAGTTTTCATTATTGTAATTCCCATTGACAAAGGCTAAGATTAGAATAGCAACGACTGAATGTTTCTAGTGTTAGCATGACTAGCTGTTTAATGATGTTCTCACACTGATTCACAACAGCAGGTGCTACTTCAGACTCATGCATGCAGACATGCTGGCTTCTAATTGAAACTTTCATTCTGTTTATGCCACAATAACCTACCATGCCAAACGTAGTAGTCACTTTTGAAATAAACTAGAGCTGGACTGATTGTTATTGGTTCTTCAATAACTGAAATCAATATGCCACAATATAAAGATTTAGTTTTCTTGGGTGGTCCTTCAGTATCTGCTTCAAACTGATTTGCAAATTACTGCATTAATCATGTGACTTGATGGTTAGGGACTCRCTTCAAGGCTTTGTAGTGACCCAGGTGTTGTCTTTGTTGCAGGTTAAACACTTGACTCGTGACTGGAGAACAACAGCCTATGCTCTGAAGCACTCAAAGATACTTGAGCTGAACGATGAGGGGCGCAAGGTGCGACGTAAATCTGCAGTGCCYGTCTTTGCCAGCGAGTCGTTACCCAGCCGAATGCTGCTGCTAAGCGATTTGCAGAAGTGGCCTGAACTGGCCGCTCTCACGAAAGATAACGGAAGCTGTGAGGGTGGAGCCACTCAACAGGAGCAGCTTATGAAGCTGCTGCTGAAAGCGTTCGGGACATACGGCGCCATTGCTTCTGTCCGAGTCTTGAAGCCAGGGAAGGACCTGCCGGCGGACCTGAAGAGACTGAGTGGGCGCTACTCTCAGCTAGGCACAGAGGAGTGTGCCATTGTGGAGTTTGAGGAGGTGGAGGCTGCCGTAAAAGCCAACGAGGCCGTGGGAGGTGAGGATGGAGGAAGCGGTTCGCTGGGGTTGAGAGTGGTCCTGATCGGAACAAAGCCGCCTAAAAAGAAGGTATCCAAAGAACGACCTCGCGAGGAGGGAGGGATGCGCAAAAGCCGCTCTCTGAACAGCCGAGTGCGAGAGCTTCAGTACCACGGGGACGACTCTGCTTGCAGCTCCTCGGAGACGGAAAGCACCCCCACGTCTCCCAGTCTGGCGAGAAAGTCCCAATCCTGCAACAAGCTCAGCCCCACCACTGCCGGCATCGGCTTTCAGAACAATAATCACTTAAGTCCCGGTATGTCTCCACGTAACAGTCCCTGGTCGAGCCCCCGTGCCAGCCCGTGCCCTCAGCGTAAATCCCATCATTCCCACAAGTCTCCCTTAGTGAGCGAGGGCAGGCTGAGCCCCGAGGCTGGGCGCCGCTGGGCAGACTACTCYTCGGACAGCAGCCTCACGCCTTCTGGGAGCCCATGGGTTCAGCGGCGCAAGCAGGTGGCCTCTCAGGAGAGCAGTCCCGTCGGCAGCCCCATGCTGGGCAGAAAGATCCAGAACGCCGACGGTCTGCCGCCAGGAGTAATGAGGCTGCCAAGGGGTCCTGATGGAACTCGTGGCTTTCATGGAGTCACTGTTGCTGAGCGGGGAAAGAGTGCTGCTACTCAGACTTGATCAGTGGGACTCCATGAAAAAGGATCCAATGGAAACTTGTTGCTCTCCCCTTCTGTCAACATTCGAGACTGTGTAGATATGTTTAGTGTGTCTGTTATATTTTTATACAGCATTTTGTGTTACCATGGTAAGATTATGGGATTTACCAATGGGGAAATTTAAGTGAATGTAAACTGATATGGCTTTGAGAGAAAACTACATCCATCGCTGAAATGGACCATGTTGCCTAGTTTCCTCTAAGTTTGTTTCTCTTGAGACAAGCTAGAGAGAACTCAAACTTATGTTAAAGTCTAGTCTACAGTGTAAAATCTTGCAACCACTCTGTGTGGATGGTGTTCAGATGTTTAAGTGGCGTGGGCACATGGATTTGATGTCACCATATGCCTTTTTCTGTTTTTGTTAAACATGAATTATGCTTTCACATGCTATTTAATGAGGCCATAATGGCTCCACTGCCATAGAAGTTGGATGTCATTTTTTTTGTTCAGTTTTTATTTCATTTTCAGTATAACTTCTGCATTTTTATAGGGTTTGTTTCAAATCCTGTACGTATTTGCAAGTAGCTGCTTTATTTTTTTATTTAATTTTATTTTTTTTATTGTCAGTCTAAGCTCACTGTGGTTTTGAGGGATGTTCAGGTTGGGGAGAAAAGATGCTCTTATGTTGCCTTTTACATCTGAGCTAGGGCATTTGTACACTGAGAATCTTATTGTACAAATAAATCACTGAGATTGCAATTTAGTTTGGACTCTTTGTTTTAATCACTTGAAACAACTTCAAAAAGTTGCTACCAAAAATCATAGTGGTACCAAATTGACAAATTTCAGAAAAGTTGAAAAGTTTCTTCAAAGAAACGTGCTCTAAAATGACCAACTTTTTTTGTTAATGCAAAATATCTATGCAGAGATTTAAAAACAAAGTTGCAAACTTATTTGACGGAGCCGGTTCAGTATGCAAATGTAGCTACGTTTTGGACAACTGGGATCAAGTTTGAATAGTCAGGTCTGCCCATCCCTGCTCCTGTAGTCCAACCTGTTTGTGTCTTGGTAAGCAGCAGCTTTAGTGTCTTGTTACTGGTTTTCTGCGAAGCATTGTATTTGTTTTAGAAGAAAAAGCCTAAATGTAGCTTTTRCAAGCTGAGCTGGATGAAATCTCCATTTTTGTCTATTTCAGTGGGTTGATGCAGAGAACTAGGATTAGAAGTTTGAAGCGGAATCATAATTTTAACTTTGCATTCAGGTGAAAATCCCTATCACACCTGGATTACAGGACAGCAGCCCAYAGCAACAGCAATTTCATGTAACAAAAATGGTTTAAAATTGTATAACAAACTGCTTTTATATTGGTCCTTTTAATTTGGATAATGTTGAAGAGCTTTGTTTTCAATTTGGCACTGATTGGTCCTCTTCTCCTGATTACTTTTAAATAATTAGGCCACTGTGAGTCATTGCATTTTGTTTTTACAAAACAAAACAGAGGTAAAAGGGTTGTGAACACTTCATGAGCACTAATCATTCTCATGCCGTCAGGTGGGATCAAATTTATTTTTTTGTGCTTTGTGTTGGATTTAAACTGCTGTAGGCGTGAAGGTAATGAGAAGACACAATCTGAGGCTGTGCTGGATGACCTGATGAGACWAAGTGGGATTGCATAAGAGAGAGATGAATAAACTTTTGTTCTCCACCTCTTTGCATTATTAGCAATTCAGAATGAGGAAGTCGTGAGTTCGTCCGTTTTTGATCACTATCCAAGACTGATTCTGGGCATAATGACTGTGAGGGGGAAAAGTGCCACAGAATGAAAGCAGCATTTTCAAAAGATGAAATTCTATATGACCACTGAAGATAGCTTTATAATTGGATCAAATTGGAATATCAATAAGAGATAATACCACAGCTCTGGTCATTATATATCATTTGGCAGTGAGCACTGATTTATGAATAAGAAGGTAGTTTGTGCAGTTTATTTACTTTGAACTTTTTTAGATAATTTGTAAGATGTGATTAGATTGCATCTGAAGTTAATAGCTTTTTTTGTGCGCAGTATTCAGGTTTATATCATTACGTTTTGAATAAAAAATTGTTCTGTCAAATTATGGCAGCTGTTGGTAATATATTTTTATAGTTTGTAACCAAATACTGCAGAAACTTAAACATGGAATTGGCCAAAATGCTAACATGATACAGGAACTATAGTCTTTTTCAGGCTAAATTACAAGACTTCAAATGGAGAAAAACAAAGTACGTTTTAGTAGTCTCCTCGCCTCGCAGCACAGAATATGCCATCACTTGCATCAGTCTGTAGGTGGGAGCTGTAGTGACTGTGAGTGGGTGGCGTCAACACTGAGGAACTAAAATTAGGGTGGAGACATTTTTTTGCAGCCTCACCAAAACAGCCAATTGGAAAAGTCGACACAAACTACAAGAACCTACTAGAAAGGAAATGCTTTTTTTTAAAAGCTATGATGCAACACAACGTGTAAGTAAAACTTGGTACCATGAAAGCTGTCACTGATGACTATGTTCACTAACGTCAGCTGTAGTTTCAGTGCTCCGGGTCGAACAGACAGGAAGAGAATGTTCCTCTGTCACGACGTTAACTCAATGACCCTCTCCGTCTGCCACAGCCTGAGGGGTATCACAGGCCTCTCTCACCACTAGCTGTGTAAAACGTGGGAAAAAGAAAAGACAAAAACAAACCTCGGCTAATAATAATAAAAATAAATCCTTGTAATGGGCTGCAGGGAGAAGAGCTCACGAGTGAAAAGCTCAATCTTATGGCAGATTCAAAAAGAACCCAGGCTCAGGAAGTTGTGATTCTGACCTGTGACCTCACTGCTGAACATGCAGCGTCTGAAAGAAACAAAAGCATTTTCCAGGATAAAACTACTGACAGAGCAAAAACAAAACAAAAAAAATCCACATTAGTCACCATTATAAACCAGGTCAGTGTCGCCACAATAAACCATAAACAGATTAAACATGCTTACGTGTGGTGTGTATTTAGTAATGTTGTGTAAGCAGTGTTAAGTAGTTACATTTTATTTATAGAACTTAAAAAAAACAAATCATTTACAGCCCTCAAATAAATACCAACACTTAGAAAAACAAACCCAAAAATATACATGGAAACAGAATATTTTTTACAGTGTAAATCATATTTCAGAAAGGTTAGCAAAGAAAGCAGACAACACATCTGCAAAAATCTCCAACATGGGAAAACCAGAGTCACTGCAGATTACTGCTGCAGCTCATTTCAAATGTTTCTATCAATAATCAAACTGTGGTTTATTTGTTCACATTCAGAAAGTGTGGCTGCAGCAAAAGATGACATTTAAATCTTTTCCACCACTAAAAGTATTTTAACAAAAACTTAACTGCAAGTATAATAAACTATCAAAAAAAAAACATTTGTTTTTAAACTCACAAGACAGTTTTCTGCTTGTTGTGACTTCCACTGAYGTCATGCTGGGGAAAATTGAAGTCCTTACAGAATTTTGTCAAAAGCAACAGGCATCAATAAAAACACAATACAGTACATTCTCTGCAGCATTTTYGCGCTTTTGGAACATAAATGTTACCCTTCAACTTGCCCTCTTTCTGTCTGCCGTTACTGTAAAAAAAGATATGTAGCCATGGTTACTWCTGACCCTTGTTGATGCATCTAGCTTGTAATAAAGGAGGAGCAATAAGTACTCTAAGGTGACAGGATGTCTGTGAGAGAGCAWCTCCACAGGAAACCAAAGCTGTCCATCAGCAAGATGGAGCCTAACCACTAGTTAGGCCAAAGCAACTGGATGCACATAATCACCGGCTCCTCGTCCTCCTGCACAGCTCCGTCTGCACCATCTCAACAGGAGACGGGCGCAGAACCACTGACACGGATCGGAAGGTTTTGTGGGCAGAGTTGGTGGCGGCGTGAAGAGGAAAACACTTCCTGTTCGTTAGCAGATGGGACGAGGATGTGTTGAGCAGAGAACGTGATAAGAACACAGCTTCTCAGATCTTCAGTCTTTGCAGGGTGAAGTAGTGTGAGGAGGAGGAGGAGGTTACAAACCAACAGTTGAGTCTAGAGTTTGCTTCAAATGTAGAGCGAGCCATCAGCAGGACCCACGTAGCCGACCCCTATCAGGAGAACATCTATCAAAGTCCAGATGCCCAGGCCGCCAAAGCTGAACAGTTTGCCCAGACCCTCTCTCCACTGACCCAGATAAAACCGGTCTGCACCAAAACCACCGAGAGTGATGCTGCAGAAAGAGAGAGAGAGAAAAATAAAACAGAGCAACTTATCATGACTCAAAAAAAGAGGTTTTAATGCCACTACCCATAATGATCAAAGCTGTTTGAAAAACTAGTGATGAGTTTACCTGAAAGCTAATGCTGTCGACCATTTGTAACCACCAGTCCAGTTACAGAACAAACGCTTCTGAAACTGCCGTTTGCCTGCAGGAGATAATTACGACAGACATTATAGAAGCGCTGATGTTGAAAACTCCAACAAGCCTGTAAAGAGGCTCATTCACAAGTCAGCAAGGTAAGAATTATGTTTGCATAATTTTGTGTTTAAAACTGCTGATCCTTTTCAAACTCTAACCTAGTTTCACACTTGTCATATTTTTGGCTGAAACATTTCCTTTTTAGCCCTTATCAGTGACAACCAAAAGTACTAACACTTTAACACAACCTTTTATAAACACTAAAATTGCTTTACCCCCCACACACACACACACACACACACAAAGTATTTCATTAAGCAAATAAAAGCAGCTTCTATTTAAAAATGTGGAGAACTTGACACATTTGATAAGGCAGGTTATTTTTCTGTAAATGAAGCTGAAGATTTCTTTTTTTTTTTCACACCAACAGTCAAATGTTAGGTGCGTAATGGGCTTTTAAGACATACAAAAGAAAATAATGAAATTACTTTTATAGTCATGTGGGAAAAAAGCTTAATCTAACAGTAGCTGTGACTCTTTGTAAGGTAAGCAAATATAAATAACTAAAATCAAACTAAATTAATATTTTTGGAGTCATTTTTAAAGATTGAACTAAAAACAGATAAACTACAAGCAAAATACAGTATAATGTTCACAGCTATAACTTAATTCAGTTAAAATTAGGGTTTCTRGATTAAGAGTTATAATTTTTGCCTTTAACATCTGTTCTGTTACTACACACATTTTTTTCTGTCTATAAGCAATAATGTTATGACTGCACATTAGGGATGCAAGTTATCGATTAATGGATTAATGTAAAGTTGATTGATCTTATCGATCGACTAACGATTAATTAATAAGGGGCAATTTTCCTAAAAACCTGACATTTCTCTTGAATCAAGAGTCTTTCTATAACATGAAGAGCTAATTTTATTTTTACACACTAAATAAAAAAAGTACAGTATTKTAACAATTCATTGTGCCAGCTGTGTGAGTAAACACTGACTGAATGAACAGAAAAATGTGGATTTCTCTCACATTATTAAACTTGGACATATTTATAAAATATAACAAAACAGGAATCTGATAAGTTGCTAGTTGAAAAAAAAAAGTAAAACACTTAATCCATCCTGAAGATGAAAACCTTATTTAAACACGGGGTAATATTTAACGATTAACTCAAAATCAAACTAAGAACATAATAAAATATCTCTGAAAGACGTGAGATACAAATGAGTACTGTACTGGCAATTGTTTGTTTGTTTGTTTGTTTGTTTACACTCCGTCTGCTTCTATTTTAGCTGGGCTGCTGGACATGTCATGATCTGACATCAGTTACTGTTTATTAGATTGGTTCACTGGCCGGGTTATGTCACACAGATTAGAATAACTTCATATTTTTAGCGAATGTAACTTTTTTTTGTTTGTTCTTTCACACAGAGTTAAACTCAACAAGAGGAAGCTAACGTTAGCCACAGTTAGCTTATCGTTCTCTGTCGTCCTTCTCTTTTGTTTTAAGCATCATACTGCTGGACAGTCCGGTACAGCCTTCAATGCTTTTCCTTCGGGTTTGGTATAGTCCATTATTATTGTTGTGTCGCAAGTAAAACTAAATACGACTCAAGCGTTTGCGGTCCCACCCACAGGCGGCTTTCTGCTGCTCAGTTTATAACAGGGCCGGGGTAAAGCAGCAGTGCGCTCTGCTTGATGAAGTCAAAACTACACCGAAATAAGGTTTAAACGGACGTTTTCAATTAATCAAATGGAAGAAACTTTAACCTAATAAACCTTTAATCGACAATTAATCATAAATCGATTAATTGTTTGCATCCCTACTGCACATAAATCAAGCAAGAGGATTAAACACACATAAATGATCTAAAACACAATTATCTGAGAAGAATATTTAAAGTTATTTCTGTACTGACTGATTTGATTTTTTCCCACCTAAAAATCAGTGATTTTACCACTAAGCTAAAAGATGTTTCCAGGTACACCAACAATTTAGCACAAAATCTACAAGAACCACTTATGGTTGTTCTACTGTGTTTACAATCAGAATGAGACTGCACAAAATTGAGCACCACGGGGGGCATTCCAAAAAAAAGGGTCTTTTTTTGGTGAATAAAGCAAATAWAGCATAGCAACACTGCAGCTTGCCAATAGACACAGAGGAAAAGAGTAGGCCTTATGTAAAACATTTTTTCTCTGTAGAAACTGTAACACTGCTTTAAATCTATTTTATTTTTTAAAAAAATACATGAATTCAACCATCTTAATTTCCTAAATTGACTGTCTGGGAATAATGTTTCARCTGGATCAAATGTTTGTTACTGAACCATGGAAAAGCCAAAGCTTGTCTCTTTTATGTGAATATAAACMTGGCGTACAGTCCTATCAGCCAAAATAAAGACAAAAATAAACATCCTCTACGCTCTGACACATTACAGATTAAATTCACTCTTTCTAATGGCAACAGCCATTAAACACAGCCTACGCAATTTTTACATTTAGACGTTAAAACGCAATAACCAAAACAGGGCTATTCTTCCCCACAGTCATCGAATACGGTTAAAACATAACTCTGACTTCTTTCAGCCACCCTCCTAACAAAAGGTAAAGAAAAAGCCATCCTACACATCTCATTTGTGTGTTTGTATAATAACACAGACAGAGAATACAAAGTCTGCATGACTCAGAGCTCCGTTACCAGGAAATGAAGAAGTTTAAAAAGCTTAAATTGTCTCTTATTCACTGTGAAAAACTACCAGTTCAAATCTTTACAAAACAGAAAAGATTATTGTGTAAATTCTACGTATTTGAAATAAAATAAAAAAAATCACAGCTGTGACAGAGACATTAACTAGCTTTGAATGTACATTGTTCCCTCACTGTCATTGAAAGCAAAAACCCATTATCATACCTAARCAATGCACGTGGTTTAGGACTTTACAGGTGGCGTTGTAGCGCTTGCGTGGGCAGGAGACTGTCATACAGTTGTTCGGGTTGGAGCAGTGGTACTGAGAGGGCTCCAGCTGCCAGCAGAACTGACAGATGATGGAGAGAGTGAAGTTGCTTTGCTGCTGTCCTGACTCTCCCTGCAAAAGCAAAAATGATGAAAAAAAAATTTACTACACAGAAACATTTGCACTAATGTTATATTTTAACTTGTAAAAATTTACTTGAAAAAGGTAGAAACCTTCTCTAAATCTAACTAATAAAAAAGTTTCTACTCACTATACAGTGAACCCCCTTATTGGGTTTACAGGTGAAGGAAGCTGGTTTGCCATACGTGCAGTTGTGTTGGTAATTGCACTGAATACAATCTGCTGGCAGACGACTGCACAAACCCCCACTAGGACATTCAGAAACATCTTCTTCTACAGGGGACACTAAAAAAAAACATCGGTTATTGGAGCAAAACTTACCTTAAATAATCAGTGTAATATAACAACYTTGATACAAGCTGTTAATTGTGGCGAATTCAAAACACCTCTTTCTGAGAAGAAAATAGGAAGCATTGAAAATACTAACATGCTAAATCTCTTTTTTATTTCTGTCATATACAGTATCTCATGAGGAAGACTTTTTGCACAAACACAGTACGACAATAAAAAGGTTCAAGAAATAGGGATATATTTATAAACTTATATGTGAAACGGTCACAGTGGTTCTCAGAACAAATACCATGAACAACAAACCAGCCAGGTTTAAAGGACCATTTAAGACAGAAAACCTGTTGACAGTTGCTTTGATGAAAAAGCACTTTAACCACAACAACCTCATTACAGAATGTGATTGAATCTTTTTCCCCACAATAGCAATCAACTTTACAAAATCTAAGAATAGAATCAAAACTTGAAATTTGTATTTCCATCCTGATTGCATTGTTTTCAATGATATATTTTAAAGAAATAGCTAAATGAAACTGCTGGCTAGCTACAGCTGTTTCATGAACACGTATATAGTTTAGAAACGMACTAAATACTGTAACAGTCACGAATAAGATGATCTAGGAGTTAAAAAAAACCTGCATTTTAAATTTCAAATTAGTATACTAGTAATGTTTTAGCTGTACTGTTAATAGAGTTTCAGTAGTTGGAATTACTGTCATTATGTGCACCTGAAGAAATACTAATGAATATTAATGTTTACAACACAGCTGTGTAGAGATTATTTATTTATTTTTACCAGAAGCTGCAGCAGGGACCACAGGGCTGGTGATGATGGGTCGATGCTGGGATTCCCTGCTGAAAGCAGGCTCCTGGTGGCTAACCTGAGGAGAACTCAAGTACCCTGTAAACCAACCAGAACATGAAAAAACTGGTCAATAATACATTGTATACTCGTATTATAGTAATTAAATGTTTTTTTCTAAAGCGCAGTAGAATAGTTTTATCCAACTTAGTATTAACAGCTAACAATTAGTTCTCATAAACAATGAATGTGTTTGGTAGTACGAAGTTATTACCAAACACGTTTAGTGTCTCCGATAAACCACTGTTAAACCAGTGCTAGACGGTGAGTGTTTTCATTGCGAACAAGCTAGCTGCACCGAGATTGAGCTAGCTAACATGCTAGGCAAAGCTAGCTCTGTAATCAATACATGATGACGACCACAACCCTATGAGCTGGACTGGTAGTTGTTGTTGCGTAAACATACCGCTAACGCTCTGTAAGACCAGGTCCATAAACAATATGACAAATATCCCGTAGTGTTTTGAACACCGCCCTCGGTCTGGTCTCCACATCTGACAGCTAGTAGAAGCCATTGTTGTTGCTGCGGAACAAGATGCAGCTGCTGCGTTCAAGTCGTGTAGGAAAAAACAAAGTTAAGAAGCGCGAGGAGAGAAATCCCGAGAAAACACATCTTCGTCGTGTTGTGAAGTAAGTACAAATACTTTGTTACTGTACTTAAGTAGAATTTTTGGCTATCTGTACTTTACTTGAGTAATTATTTTTTTAGCCTACATTTTACTTCTACTTCTTACATTTTCACACAATTATCTGTACTTTCTACTCCTTAAATTTAAAAAGGCCACAAGTAGAAAGTCTTTACTTTTATTTATTTTTGTTGCCTTTGCAAATTTTCTCCAGCTCTTGTTGGATGGGGACCTTTGGTGGACAACCATTTTTGGAGCTTTATACTATTCAAGCC
>NW_013952927.1:139311-143987 GCF_001266775.1 Austrofundulus limnaeus | reverse complement strand
GTGGGGGGGGGGGTTGTCTAGTTTACCTGCATGGAAAAAACTGACAAAACATGTTTTTAATGTAACCATTCCAGTAAAATTGATACAGGGGGGAAAAAAAGGCAAAATCCTTATCTTTTGAAAATGTAAATTGAAGCAGTTACATCATTTTAAGTTTTGATGCGAGCTTTGCACACCTGGATTTATTTATTTTTGTTGCCTTTGCAAATTTTCTCCAGCTCTTGTTGGATGGGGACCTTTGGTGGACAACCATTTTTGGAGCTTTATACTATTCAAGCCAGGGCTTTGTGTGGACCACTGCAGGACATTCATAGAATTGTACACAAGACCCTCCTGTGGCRTCTTCACTATGCACTTTGGGTCAAGGTGCACCTTCAGTCCAGTTTGAGTCACWGTGGAGAAGATTTTCAATGAGAATATTTCATTCAGTCTACTAGGCCAAACCATTTAATCTCGATTTAATCAGACAAGATCCTCACTGTCTGAGTCATTCATTTGTGCTTTTCGAGTGCTTTGCACTGAATTTTAGCAATTTTAGGATCAGGCTGTGACAGAAAATTAAAACAAAAATAGGCCTGCATGCATCTGATCTGAAATGTATTGCTCAAAAACAAATATAGATTTTCAGCTGACAGCAGTGATTTCTTTATCCACTCAGTCTGTCAGATTCCTGGGAGGYTGTGTGTCACAACAGCAGCTGGTTTGGCAACACAAAATTCTTCATTGTGAACTTCTTTAGCTGCAAAAATTAGGAAGCAAAAATTTAACACCAACACAATTTAGCAGTTTTTTTATTCTTTTCTTTTTTTCACTAAGGCAGGTCTTTGTGAAAACAAGTATCATTTCCATAGTACAGCTGTCACACTGGTTTCAATCGTCAATTCACTTTCCTTTAGATTAGGACTACCTGGTAAAAATCTGACCCCCACAACACCGACATTTCACTCATCTCTTTCTAGATTTTTTGTGGCCCCCTTTTAATACAAACATACCTACAGAACATTACATCATATCATTTCTGTCCAATTTACACAACCTACTTTCCCAAACCTTCATGCACCCTTTCAGTTCTGCTCTGACTGTACTGCTGAGGTAATCAAATGCCAGGCTCTGCTTTGTTTGCAGTCTTTCTCAGAACTCCTCCTCTGCGTTTCGACAGCGGGACCGCCTGAGCAGGGTCAGGCGAGCCATCACCTCGGACACCGGCAGCTCTCCGTGGACCTTGTTGTCCCTCGTGCGCACATTGACGCTGTTAGTCATCCTCTCCTTCTCTCCGACAACTGCCAGGGCACAAGAACGACAACAGCTTGACATAACACCACACACGCTCACACCACACAGCTACCCTAACACAGTCCCCGCTTTGTATCACAGACTTCAACAACTGTGGGTGGTGAGCCAGCTTGGACGTCCATTTGCCTTGTAGTCGGGACTAATTAGAGATGTTTACATCGACTCACCGAGCCTCTCATGACACCTCTGATAACAGCTGTGCGGTTAAACAAACTGTACCRGGTCTTCTCACGTGTCAGCCTGTTAACTATCATTTAAATAGTCCTTACGCCTAAGCTAATTCTTTTAAAAACATCCTATATGTTTTTAATCTGAATGTGTAATAATGTGAAAAAAGTCTGCAAGAGTTCAAGATATTAATAATTTGAAATCACTTAAGTTACAACCTACTGTTTGACACTTAAAGTTGCATAAAAATGTTTGCACAAGTAAAATATTTAACATGGGAGAGGAATCCAGAGTGAGAGAGGAACATCCAAGCTTCTTATAGTGCAGAACCGTCTACAGACAGTTTTATAAAGAGGACAATCAATTCAGATTTTAAGCTCAAGTCATTTTCTTTTGAAATTATCCTAATTTTGGTTCATCACAAAAAGTACATAATTACTTTCTTAATTTCACTTTCAAAAAAAGGCTTCATTAGTAACTGTGCTGAAATAAATCYGTTATCCAAATCAATTGGAAACTACTGGCCAAACAAAAAAAAGCTAAAGCATTTTGTATCCCTGTTGGAAAAGAAAAGCTCATCTGCAAAAGGAAAAGCTATTTTAACTACCAAAATAAAATGTTTTTTTTTTATGCAACACTGCATGGTCACTCAATGYTTCAGGTGAATTAGATGCATGAATATTCATCTTGTACATGTTCGTTTACTCCAGATCCGTTATCTAGCATGAAAACCATCCTTTCCTCTGCACCGTAAGTCCTCACCAAGGATGAAGTTATATTGAGCCAACTGAGCGTTTCGGATCTTCTTATTTAGAAGACATCCAGAGTCCAGGTCAGCTTCTGCCATGAAGCCGGCCTCTGTGAACTGCTTGCACACCTGACAATTAAAATAAATAAATAAATAAATAAAACAGTCCATGTAAAAACATACAGTATGATAATTCTACATTTGTGAGCGCCACAAACAAACCTGTATTCACATAATGACCCATCACATTAAATCAAAGATTAAGTCATCTTTGGTCAAACTAAAATAAGCACATTCAGATTCCTGTCTTTTGATGCTTAAATCATCTTGACATCATGATGGGTTCCAGATGGCTTGATTTGTCTTGCAAATCAGGAAGAGCCRTGGAAAATTGGTATGAATCCTCTTTTTAAAACGCATTCTGATGAGGATTTCTTAACCTCAATTGAAAGAAGAAATGTCAAACCATATTTGGATATGAAGATTTACCAGCTGGTATTGGAAATAGCCTTTTCTGCTCAAAATCATCAGTAGTTGTTGGTTCTGCACTACCTTGCAACCTAATCTTGGTTTGATGTGATGGGTAACATATGTGCAAACGTGTGCCTGTGATTGGGAAATCGAGCACATGCCTTCTTGGCGTAATCCTCACAGGAGGGGTTGACGGGCACCAACATCACCTGACGTGGAGAGAGCCAGAGAGGCCTGTTGGAGGAGACAGACGGTTTTAATGATGCTCAGTCATTTGTGTACAGACTAAAAACACTGCAGTCAATGTTTTTCAACCACAAAAAGCAACACGTAGGTGAAATCACAGTGTAGAGAGGATGATGAGTGTAAAACAGCTGTGTTACTGACAATACAGTGAATTGTTTGTCCTTCCAACACAAGGACCATGTAATTTAATTGGATTGCAACACAAAGACACTCACAATAAAAAAGGGAAGAAAAAGCATTTGTTGTGTAAAAAGAAAAATGTACTGTTGTTAACATTTGAGTGAATCTATACTTGAGCAGCAGTGAGCTTCTCACCATTTCCCTGCATAGTTCTCTGTGAGAATAGCAATCATCCTTTCCACAGAGCCCAAGATGGCACGATGGATGATGACGGGTCGGGCTTTGTCATCGCCGTCCTTTCTGTTATCACAGAACACAGGAGAATAGAAAGAGGGGAAAAATGTAGAAGAACTTTCTTTTAAATGCCAATGTAAACGATGTAATAAAATTATGTTTACAACTGCAAAAAAGTTTTAAACACCACATATTTTTTTTGTATTTGAATTTTAAAAAAGGACCAGAAATGTTGTTGTAGTTTTTTATAAAGTTGTGCTGTTTAATAGTTCAACTTTCAATGGAAAGCATAAGAAAAATTGAAAATATTATTTCTAAAAAATATATATAAAACAAAATTTATTTTTGATATGATAAAATAGCCTTCCACACTTCAATTTTTATACGACAGCCATATTTTTTTTATTATACAATACAATGGCCTGCCATATTTTCTGATTACATGATAAGACAGCCTGCCAGAACTTTGGTTACATGGTAAAATAGCCTTCCATATTTTGATTTTTATACAACGGCCATATTTTTTTTGCAATATTTTTAATTATACAATACAACAACCTGCCATATTGATTACCTGATTACATGTTGAAATAGCCTGCCATATCTAGTTTTTTCACGATATGAACTGCCGTCTTTTTATTTATATGATACAACAGCCTGCTAWATTCTTAGATTACATGATAAAACAGCATGCCATGCATGACTACTTATGATACAACCTGCCATATTTTTAAAGGGATCCCCGATTAGTTGTAACATTAGACTTTATTTGATAAACATATACTTTAACTGTAAAATGAAGACTGTAAAAATACTGTAGGATGCTCAGTTTTTATATTTTTAAACTAAAAGTTTAAAAATATATTACACRGAGGGGGCCATTTTATTTACACGCAAAGCATTCTGGGAAATTGATGACATCAACTAGGTCATCGGCACGAGCCTGCTAGCGAGCTATATCCTCCCTGAAGGTTAATCTTGGACAATATCTGATGATCGACTCTTTTAAATGAAACCAGAGAGCGTTGACAGAGAGGAGAAGGTAGAAATGACTCAGCCTGGAACTGAAAATATGGATGGAGAACCTCAGTTTAACTTGTTAGCTATTTTGTCACGCTAGGGCCGAGCTAATACATATAAGGTCGGCACTAGTACATAGGCTAACAGGCTAAAATGAGGTTCTTCTTCCATGAAGCAGCTCTGTTGTCCTCCATCCATATTTTCAGTTCCAGGCTGAGTCATTTCTACCTTCTCCTCTCTGTCAACGCTCTCTGGTTTCATTTAAAAGAGTCGATCATCAGATATTGTCCAAGATTAACCTTCAGGGAGGATATAGCTCGCTCACACTGAATGCTTTGTGTGTAAATAAAATGTCTCTGTTCATGTTACAATATAT
>NW_013952927.1:129608-138908 GCF_001266775.1 Austrofundulus limnaeus | reverse complement strand
CACACACACACACACACACACACACACACACACACACACACACACACACACACACACACACAGAAATAGCATTATTGCCAGGCCATCTGGCATTGGACAAAAACAACTTCAGAACATCTCAAAAACTAATGATCAAGACCCCTTTATGAGTTTTAAGAAAGCTCGAGTTCTTGGAACCAGAGTACAAAGAAACGAAGGACTCGTTTAGCACAGTGCTATACATAATGTACAAATATTTTGTTGTACTGTGTGCTACAGTACCCAAACAAAAAAAGCTAAGTGCTTCATGGCCTCCCCCTGATTGAAATCCACCCTTTCTCTCCTTGATACTCATTCATGGTGCTTCTTTTTTCAGCAGACCATTCACAAACTATAAACTATTA
Organism: Austrofundulus limnaeus; assembly: GCF_001266775.1. Lineage (NCBI taxonomy): Eukaryota > Metazoa > Chordata > Actinopteri > Cyprinodontiformes > Rivulidae > Austrofundulus > Austrofundulus limnaeus. Next base: position 138,525 of record NW_013952927.1, on the reverse strand, counting down.
ACTTAAAAAGCTTGCTTGCTGTACAGAGAGGGAATTATTTTTCCTTCCTGTGACCGTTTATTAAAATTCCTGCTGCTCAGTGAGCTCAAATTTACATAAATCTCGTCAGCTGGAAAAAACAAAACAAAACATCTACTATTCAATCCCCGGCGCAGCACGGTGCACGGACTCAGCGGTGTGGAAGAGTTTTGATTAGGTGACTCACCCCACAAAGGTCAGGTTGAAGCGAACAGGCAGCTGGAAGTCTAACTGAATGGTTGCACACTGGTGGTAACGTCCAATTGCATCTTTGATCTTAATGTCAATCTGCAACAGCGCAAAAAGAAAAAAAAAAGCCCTTTCAAAGACCTCAGAGTCAAGCTGATGCTGAATTTTGCTGGAAAGTATGAAAAATGTGTCACAACCTTGGGTCCATAAAAAGCCCCGTCTCCAGGGTTGAGTTTCCATGGCTCCCCGAACTCGTTCAGGCTGTTTTCAAGTTGCTGTCAAACACAAGGAACCCATTAAAACTTTATTTTTGACTCAAAAACAACAAGTAGCCAAGTCATACTTAAGCACAGACAAGTTCACTTTGTGCTACCTAATGTCATATTATTTTCATTGGAACTGGAATCTGATGCAACAAACAGCTGAAGAGTAAGAACCTAAATAAAAACATGAGTAATGACTTTCTGAGAATACCACCTACAAAAATACAAGGAACTGGACATGACTCACAGATGTGATACGAGTGGATGAGCACATACCTGGCAGATAACCAGCTTTTTCATCTGCAGTCAAATCTCAACGGGAGCAATTATTTTCCAAAAAAATTGCAGGAARAAAAAAAAAAAAAAAAAAGAAGTGCAGCCTCCCACATAGAGGTCAAACCTTAACTTCATGACTGAGTTAACTTTTACATCCTGAGCTGTAAGCACGATTCGTGTCACGGCGTACCTTCTCAGCCTGGTTCCACACAGCTACATCGCCCAGATACTTCTCTGGACGAGTGGAGAGATGGAGCTGGAAGGAGAATCCGAACACATCGTAAACACAGCGGAGGAAGTCCAAGCAACCCTTCATCTCCGTCTCAATCTGGATGAAAAAGAAAGTTATTTTGATTTAAACTAGATAATTTGCATTACCAGCCCAAACGCAGTGTGAATGCTTAATGCTGAAAGATTTTTGCTGAGTAGCTAAAAAAGCTGAAGTTAGTATAGAAGTAGCTTTAAAAATTTATCTGTGAAATTAGCACAAAGAAACAGGAAGAGAATGTTTGCTGAATTAAGCAGTAAGAAGCTAAAACTACTACAAAAGTTAATTTAGTTGAAAAAGAAAAAAATTATCTTTTAAAAAAGTAGCTAAAAACACTGAAAACAGGTAAAACTAGACATGGGATTTTACGATGTAAAAACAAGTGTGCATTGCCATGTAGCATGTCATTGCATCATGGCTTTGCCTGCAGCATTGGACTTGCAGAATGAACTTTGACCAAGTTCAAATGTGTTTTCTAWACCAGCTTGTGCCTGTCACGTCAGCAGGTATTTGTAATTAAGGTAATTGAGTGACTATATGAAGTTTGCAGAGATTTTTTGTTAAAGTAGCGTTAGCTGGGTTTTGAACCCTGATCTCCCACATGAAAGCCCGCGACATAGACCATTAGACTGTTGGAGCTGTGGCAGGGTGTGGTGCCAGGGGTTGATTTGTATGTGTGCAGAAAGGGGCCACATTGCCAATACAATTATTGACACTAAACTGCATAATATTACAACAATAGAGCAATATTAAGATAATGATATAGTAAAACATCAAAATACAATCATATTAGTATTGTAAACACTGAACTATTGAGATTGAATATAAAAAACTATGGTGCAGTACCAAGTTGAGTACAGCTGGGGGCAGTATTGGACCATTACAAGGCCCCATTGACTCCCATTTTATGAATTTGGAATAAAGTTTCAACATTAATATTTCAAAAACTACAAGTTGTACAGGTACCAAAAGGCATAGCAATCATTTGACACAGGACCTTTACAGATAGAAATTACAATGGCAGCTGTAGAACAACGTAGGCAGGAGTATTGAACTTTCAGAATGAACTTTGACCAAGTTCAAATGTGTTTTCTATACTAGCTTGTGCCTGTCACATCAGCGGGTGTGTGTAATTAAGGTAATTGTGTGACAATATGAAGTTAGAAGAGTTTTTTGTTAAAGTTGCAGTAGCTGGATTTGAACCCTGATCKMCTGCATGAAAGCCCACAGTGCTCATCATGAGACTATAGGAGATGTGGCCGAGGACAATCCCAGGGATTGGATTGTATGTATACAGAAAAAGTTTACCTTGCCAATGCAATTATTGACACTTAAGTGCAAAATATTACAGCAATAGGACAACATAAAGACAGTATTACAGTAAAACATCAAAATACAATCATATTAATATTGTAATCACTGAACTACTGAGTTTAAATATTATGAAACTATGGAGCTGTACCATATTGTGTAGATGCAGCAGGGGGCGGTATTGGACCAATACAAGGCTCCATTGACTGCCATTATAATTTATTAAACATTAATATTTCAAAAACTATAAGTTTTACAGGCGCCAAAAGGCATAGCCATCATTTGGCACAGGGGCTTCACAGATATAAATTACAATGGCAGCTCTAGGACAAAGTCTGCAGGAGGAGAAGCATGGCGAAGTTGAGATGACTTGGATGGGAAACGAATCACAATAGTGTGCATTGCATTGGCAATGCACACTGATGAGCCCAAGTCATTTGAAAGAAATACAAAAAGTTGAAATTAGTAGAAGTACAAAATTCATAGCCAGAGTGTTTTGAATGAGCTGAAATTTTTAATATATAGATTATTGAAATAGCACAAATATTGCGGAATATGTGCCAAAAAATGTATGGAAGAAAACATGATCTCTACAGTGGGAATGTTTGATAAGCATTCACACAATAAAGATGAGAGTACAATGTATTTTTTAATTTATTAAAAAAAAACAATAAGTGGAGGTATTACCTGATCCATTGAGCAGAAAATATGAGCATCATCCTGCTGGAAGCGGCGCACTCTGGTCAACCCCGTTAAAGTGCCCGACAGCTCATTCCTGTGGAGGACCCCGAAGTCTGCTAGCCTCAGAGGTAGTTCCCGCCACGAGCGAGGCCTGTGGCTGAACATCAGGCTGCAGGGCGACCAGAGAGTTGTTAATGTCGTTAACAACTTATCATTATCAACATTTCCTCTCTTAAAAATGTAATCACCAGTGGCCAGGGCAGTTCATGGGCTTCAGAGCAAAGACATCATCTTCTACAGGGAAGGAGAACATGTTTTCACTGTAGTGCTGCCAGTGGCCAGATGTCTCCCACAGCTTGCTGTTGTAGATGTTGGGGGAGGCTACTTCCTGAAAACCTCTTCTCCAGTACTCATCCTAGAGAAAAACAACCCAAACCAGATAAGCTAAACTTCCTGCGTAGGTGCTTGACTGAGTAGTACTGCAACCTGAGGACATGAAACCTCAAACCACTCAAAAAAAAGGAAAGAAAAAAAGAAACCCAACCATCTTGCAAACTATATTTATACATTTGTCACCCTTAAGGGAAAAGAACACAACAAGTAACAGCCTGTTGAGCCATGTTGCAGCCAACAGGAGAAGGCTGGAAGGATTTCTGCAAATATGTGAAACTGTGAAAAAAAAATAGGAGAGAAAAAGGCTGCATGCTCAGTCAGCTATAAACTAAATATTATTTAGCGGGAAACAAAAACAGAGACTTAGAGCTTCATTTGAGCGYGTTCACCGTGCAGTCAGCAGTCGTACAGATGAGCTGGAGTTCTCAGCACTAATGTAAGGGGAAGTGTTGGCGTGAAAAACAGTTTGCTGGTTGACTTTTTTTTCCTCTTTTTAAAGTGAGATTTGGGTGAGGCGATAATGATCTTCTTGCACCATCTCTGTGGAGTCTAAGGTCCACCTCCTAGAACAGTCTGGGTTGTGGGTGTGTTGTGAAAGTTTTCAAGATGTCAACTTGTCGCAAAGACTTCAAAGGAGAGTTACTGAAACTCATCTGAGCAGCTTGAGTTACTGAGTTTTACTACTTTTATCTTGTATATTTGAGTCCGTTGTTAATAATTTTCAGTTTGTTGCATGTTAAATTCTAATACTTTTTTGCAAAGCTGTGGTCCTAATTGAGATGTTGTGCTGCAGTCAGGCCTGAACCAAGACTTTCCTTCTCTCTCTGAGGATGAATTTAAACTTCTAAAACTGAACATAGCTGCTCTGTTCTCTCCCAGAGAGAGGTCAGCATTTCAATCAAGTGGCAATCACCACCAGCACACAGGAAATGTTAAGTATAGCCTGAGCCTCATGGACTCAGACAGTTCATGCTTCAGATCTATAACTGATGCATGCAGGAGAAATTTTTACAAACTTTAATCTAGAATAAAAGCTAGCATTGCTTTAACGAAAGGGCTCTCCTAATCTGTTAGCATTTACTATAGTAAGTGCTATCAGTTACTGTCACACTAACTGTTAGCTCAGTAGTCACAAAACTGACAGAGTTACAGCTAGTTTTGTGTTTGATTAGATGTGGCGGCCATCTTGAATGAGGTTGAAAGTTAATCAGTTGTAGATTTGCATTTAAAATTACTTATTAAAAGTTTCATCAGAATCTGTCTGACGGTGGTCTGACACTGATGGTGGTCAGAGGGTCCGGTGGCGCCTCAGTCAGTGTGCCCCAGGGCAGCTTTACCATCATCAGTGTGTGAATGTGTGTGTGAATGGGTGAATGACTGTAGTATAAAGTGCTTTGAGGTCCCCATGGGGCTTAATAAAGCACTACATAAATGTAGTCCATTTACCAACAGTTCATGAGATATTTTCACAATAGACCTGTGGCTTCTTACTGGTCAGACAAGCAAACAAACAGTAGTGTATACACACTCTCACACACACACGTTTGTATTTCTATTCTAATTAGGACCGTTCACTGACTTCCATTCATTTCAATAGCCGAACCTTGACCCCTTACCCTAAACCTAAGCCCACCAGTACCATAAAACTAACCTGAACTCAATTCAATTCACACCTTAGACCTAAACCGAACCTTTTGGTCCCTACTGGATTTGAAAAGTTGTGTATACCAGAAACGGTCCGAAAAAAGGTAACAAATAATACCTAATTTCCCTCTGGGATCAATAAAGCATTTTTGAATTTGAATTGAATTGAATACAAGAACACACACGCACACACATATCTTGTCTTTCTATCTTCACAGGGACTTTGCATTGATTTCCATTTATTTTTCATTCATTTCTATAACGCAACACTGACACTTACCCTAAACCTCACACACACACACACACACACACACACACACCTTAGTCCTAAACCTAACCCATGAATGGTTTCCCCTTGATGGGGACTGGGGACTTTTATACCCATAAGGAACAGTGGGTCCTCACCATGCTGTGTGTACCAAGAAAATGGTTCAAAACCGTCCCCACCGGTTAACAAAAACATGTATATACACACACACACAAACACACAATATCATGATGAAGGTTCGGCTCGTACCCTGATGAACTCTGTGAGCGTGTTGTAGATGTAGGCTCCACGCGGCATGAAGAAACAGCTGCCGGGGCTGAGATCATGAAAGAAGAACAGCTCCTGATCCTGTTGAAGGAAGACAGAGATGCCTTTTTAATGACTTCACATCTAATCTGCAGGTACAGGCTGTGAGAAACTCTTTTACACACAGCAGGGAAGCATCCAATCAACACACACACACACACACACACACACACACTGTGCCCTCAAATATAGAGAGCAGACCAACATTTTTTCCATTAAGATGAACCAGATCAAACTTAACACAACGTGTGTCATAATAACGATGGGGAATGCAGTTCCATTTGACTAATCAGGCTTTGAGGCTTCATATGTACGCAATCTGACACCAATTAAACGCTCGTTAAGTTATCAAACCCACAGCAAAGAGGCTTTCATCCACGGCGTGGCGTCTAAATGAAGGGTCAGCTCAGGAACGTGCTAATGAGCAGCATCCTTCACACAATGTGCCACTCTCGCCGCCACCCTCCACCTGATGCTGGAAGTCGACGGCATTACCTCCGCACTGGTGTTTCAAACGGGACTGTGTTATAATGTGCTGACTGAGGTGCTGTCAATGTGGCTCTCATGCTGGGAAAGCAGCTGGAGTGCTGGGGTGATTCACAGACATCCTGAATGTGCCAGTAGGAGTGGACACAGCGCCCTCCGCTGGTTTGTAGCAGCAAGACACAACATCCTGGTGATAAAACTCAATGTATTGACTAGAGGCATCCCACACGCTTCAGAAGATTGACCACTGTGGTACGAGCGCGATGCCATATTGGAAGAAGAGGACTGTCAATGTAAAAAAAATATATCATGGCTAGATTTTGCATATGCATGTTTTCATTGGTTAGCTTCTGTCTATTAGAAACATCATTCATTTCAGTCTTCTGTACCATGGCAGAATTGAAATGTTAAATATCATGTGTGGTAAATATTAAATCATGAATCTAAATGTAAAAGTTAAATCTTAAATGATGCAGCTAAATGTATATTTAAATAATATTTAAGAATAAATTATATAAAAATAAATAAATATTTAAGAATTTTGGAATGGAACTCAGCCTTTGCCGTTAGTGCGCAGCTTTTCTTGTGACATCTTCAAACAAAAGCAACTGCTAACGATGCTAACACTGTTAACACTGCTAAAGATGTCATTTAAAATTTTAATTCAAAATGTGTTCAYTGTGAATGGTATTTGTGCTCCAGCAGTATGAMGTGCAGCTCGGACAATGGCCGTAACGTCAACTTTAATGTCTTGTCCTTAAGTGTTGGYTATGTTGGCCGTGCTAGCCACGTTAGTCRTGTTAGCAGTTGCTTTTGCCTCAGGATGATGATGTTTTTGCCTGATATGATATTTACTGACAAGCATTTCTTTAAAAATCATAATAATGGTTGTCAACAGCAAACTGAGTTTCATTGATGTGCTGACCTAAATTTAACTTGTTACCACATTGAGCTCCACCAGCTAACAGTACTCTGTTGAGTTGTCCTGCCCTGAACAATATGGCCGCACGTGACAGCACCTCTAGTCAATATACCTCATTGGTAAAAACTGAACCTTGTTCACTGATTTAGAGCAGAAACTTCAGGCCTACATGATTTATAAACCTATTAATGACAAATATATATATTTTTTTCTAGGTTTAAAACCACTGAAGATCAGCAGCGTTTACAAAAGCTTCAGCAGAAATGAGTCAGTGATTATGGTAATTCTAAAAATAACAAAACACTTTCATACCAAGATGCAGTTCTTTTTTTTTCAGTCCTCTACCTGCTGAGTAGAGCTGAAATATTTCTGCCTACACAGACTCACTTTGCCGATCTTGCGGTGGTCTCTGTTCTTGGCCTCCTCCTGAAAGCGTTCCCACTCCTTCAGCATCTTTGAGTCCGGGAAGGAAATCCCGTAGATCCTCTGCAGCGTCTCCATGTCGGAACGGCCCTCCCAGTACGTGGACGAGTTCTGATGATGGAGGCAGAAAGGATGTTTAGACTCAGGATGTCAGTTATTTATGAATTTCTATCCGTGCGCAGCTTACTTATGTTTGAGTTTGGTGGTTTGAGAGATTAAAGAGCAGATTTAGACTGAGGGTACCTTATAAATCTTCATGGCCTTGATTTTCCCCGTGTGTCTGACATGAGGACCTCTGCACAGGTCGATCAAAGGCCCACATCTGTCGAAAGATTCACAGTTTCAGTAGTTACTTTACAAAAAAGTTAAACGAAAAGGCAAATGCAGCGCCATTATTTTGAAGGAATGCACATCGACAATTCCCTTTCGTGTCAGGGTTTTAAATGAGGTAATCTTACTTTGAAAAACGAATTGTAAAATAATAATCTTGTTTAGGGTGTGTTTTGTGAACAACTCTGTTACTACCATGTCAAATTTTAACTCAATGTCTGTAAAATAAATCAAATAGTCATAGTCGTTTTTGGATTTGTTAAGACTGATTAGCTATGGCAGCCATCTTGGATCTGATCAACTTCTAAATTTAATGGGTTGTAGATAAACATCAAATGATTATTTCCTAATAAAAGTTGGATTAAAATCTGTGGCTCATTAGATATTTTGCCAACAGAAAATTTGCACATCCTGTTAAATATCAGATTACATGAAGGACATCACTCTCAGATAATATCACACCACATTGCAGGTGAATTTCTGTCAAACTGAGTTGTAGCCATTATTTTAAAGATCACTTGGCTGTGGTAGCCATCTTGAATTACATTAAACAATTATGAAATAGCATAATGTTTAGCTATACACAATGTTGTTAGAGAAGGATTTGATGTTGTTTTTGTTTAGTTGTGTTTTTTGTAAATTACTGTTTGAATTTATTCTTGGGAAAAAGGGGGCAAATAGATATTTTTTCTTATTGTTGCTGCCTTTCATTTATTTGAGATTTATATATWTTTTCTATTCTATGTAGGCCTGTCGCGATAGTCAATAAATCAATTAGTTGCATGATAAATTGTTTTGAGGTCGGTAAAAAAAATGAGGACGATAAGTTTCATTTTCCTGCTTGTTTGTTTACTTCGTGTCTCTCCATCTCTGTGCTCCGCTGCACAGGAGCTCAGCTGACTCCTCCCCTCCTGTTTTCTTCGTGTCGGGAGGAGTGAACTCTCACTTTATTATGAGAGCTCGTAGCAATAACAAACTAAAGAAACGTTTCAAAGCAGAACGCGGCTGCTGCAGTGTCGGAGCACTAGAGCATGAATTTCGCTGCGGGGAGACACACATACAGACAGAGAGGAGGAGAAGGGGTGGGGGCTGAAACTCCCCCACACCTGCGACAAACTCGTCAAGACTTTACCTGTATC
>NW_013952927.1:126725-128871 GCF_001266775.1 Austrofundulus limnaeus | reverse complement strand
ATCTAATGATTACTGTTAAGTCCTTTAAGATAATCGTCAAACCATGAGCAGCTCACCTGTAGACTGTAGTCGTAGGGGTGGCAACTTTTTCATCCAGTATGCGGCACTTAAATTTATTGTACTGGAAGAAAAAAAGAACAATATTTTCTGACACTCAAGAAACAAAGTCTATTTTTCACACTTTTTTATTTTATGGAATTTTATTTTCAACATTAAAATCTGCGAACTACAACACTTAAAAATTGAGCCACGTGTCTCCTGTGTGTCCTTCCTGTTTTTACTCTCACCTTAAACATTTCCAGCAGGGTGTGCTTGCTGATCTCGAGCCGCTCAAAAGGTTGTTTCTCCTTCACCACAGCCTTACACAGAGTCTCCAGGTCTCCAAACTCAGAGCTGGACACCGACCTGGAAACAGCAGATGCATTCGGCTCAAACAGAACTCTCTCCTGACAAGTTTTAATTACTGTAAATTTAAATGTTTCATCATGATGATCCTGTCACTTCAAAACTCTCTTGTCTTTTAAAATTGAGTGTTTCATCATACATAAAATGTGCTAAGTGTAAAGAAGATCTGAACTGAAAATGAACATATCTGCTCACTTCTGTTCATCCAGGAACATGTCGTAGTAGAAGCCGTTCTCTATGGGGGGTCCGTAACACAAACAGCCTCCATAAAAACGCTCCATTGCCTCCCCCAGGATGTGAGCACTGGAGTGCCAGTACACCTGAGTTTGAAAACCATGATTTAGACATGTTTCCTATTACGATTTGCATTCTGGTTAACTCTTTACACGTTTATTTTATTGCTAAAATGTCCTAGCTAACAGGTCCTTGTACTCACAGCTTGAGCATCTTCATGGTCGAAGTGCAAGATCTGAAGAGAGCAGTCCTGCTCGAGAGGCCGGTCCAGATCCCAGAGCTCCCCGTTCACTCGAGAAATCACTGCGGTGTCAGCCAGGCTCTGGCTGAAAACAACAAGAGCATCACAGCTCAGTTWAAAAAAAACTGTTTTGTTGGATGCCTTTACTATATAAATATTTTCATCAGAGTAAAAACCTGATTACCTTATGCTGGAAGCCACCTGATATGGTGTGGTAACCCAAGACTTGCCCGGTACTTTCCGCCCATCTGGCAGCTCCACGGTGATGGGTTTACTGTTTGTAGCTTTCTTTGCCAGCAGAGCATCACTCTCCTCCTTCAGCTTCTCATACAGGCTGAGGCGCTCAGCGATGTATCCAGGCCAGGGATTTAGCTTCAGTAGAAAAACATGCAAACAAAAAAACAGCAGTCAGCATCACGACACTGATATTTGCAGACTGCATCTATAAAGGAACGATTTAACATCATGATGCAGTATTCACCTCCTTCAAACCTCCGCTTGATGCTTGCCCCTTGTCTTTTTTCTCTTTCTTGCTCCTGTCACCTGCTTTTGGGTCTGGGGTTGACACCTGTCAATAACACAAATAAGTTTCTCKCCCCTTTCATTGTGATTTTTCTATGACGTCACATTGCCAGCTGGACAACGTGAGTGGGACAGTTATTTTTGGAAACACAGGGGGAGGGTGTCACTTCTAGGAGCAAAGGCCTATTTGTAAATACATGTGTAACGTTTTATAGTCCAGGTCTTTATAATTACCCTGTTATTAGCTCGGTTGTTGGTCTGTGGGTGTTTGCTGGTGTTTTTGTCCGGAGGTTTGCCCGTCTTAGCAGCTTGCTCTGTCCGTCTCAGCGCCTCCTCCGGCTCCAGCTCCGCCTGCAGACCCMGCCGGAGGTGCAGCAGCCGGTACCTGAGCTTCTCGTTCTCGGCCCGCAGGCTTTCGAGCTCCGGGCTTGTGGCCGCCACACCCGCGGCGTCAAAACCCCCGCTCAGTCCATCCCGAAGGCTGGAGATCTCCTGGGTAAGGAGCCGAATCTGCTCCTCCTGGGCRGTCAAACGTGCAGCCAGGCACTCCGCCATCTTTAAAAGACYRACTGACGGACGACTTCCGGTGCGCYACTTTGGAAAATAAAAGCTTTGATTAATAAACAACACATGGCTAATTCAATTCATCTCGATAAGTAAGCAAGTAAATTCCCATTTTATTTACATACAGAATATTCATCACTTAAACACAGCTACTTCTAATCTTGATTTATACGTTATATA
>NW_013952927.1:124466-126689 GCF_001266775.1 Austrofundulus limnaeus | reverse complement strand
CTTTGAGCAGTCTTGGAGAAGAAAATGAACATACAGTTTGGATTATGTATTTATAATTTTACTTATGAGTCAAAAAAATCAGGTACATGTTGAAAATGAAACAGCATTTCTATTAATCCATTTTAATTAGGATTATGGAACACAATTGCTTCCATAGGCATGCACTGAGTGCATTGCAAAATAAAAACCTACTCAGCCAGTAAAGTGATTGTAAATTTTAATCGCGATTAAAATTTTAATCTATGCCCATGCAGCACTAAAATTAATCAGAGTTAACTCGAATCATTTCACAGCCCTAATAAATATATGTTAGACCTATTTTTGTATTGTAAACGCTTCTTTGTTACAATTGAGAGACGATCTGCAGTTACACAAATACACCACTAGTCTGCAGTAACAAATTTAGAAACACTAGTTTACGTCAGCTGTTCGCTGAACWGCAGCTGAAGTCAGCTTCTTATAAAGTCTCCGGTGTCTATCCTGGCTAGAAGTAATGGCATGTAGAGAGAAAGAAAGCTTGGTGCTTAATGGAGACAGCATAATACAGATCTGAGTTAGTGGTTTCGTAAGTTGACCACATGAACATGCGTTAGAGCAATAAAAAATACTAAAAACTCCCCCGTGCTCTGACCGCTGGGGCTCATGCACCGGTTTTGAATCGTGTGCAAACTCCGCCTGCTCACGTCGCCTTTTTATGTGCCGGTGTTTAAATGGGGCGAACCAAGCAGCTACCTCTGTCAGCGCAGCAGTACTGTAAACAGTTCATTCATGTGCGGTGGATTAGCTTGGCTACAGGTTGGTGTTAACAGTTTGAAAAGGTGTCTAAATGTTTATCATRCAGTTTTTTTAATGAACATAGAAAGGCAGGCGTGCTTTGGTTGTATAGTGGGTAATTGCGGACCTACGTGCAGACGGCTGGTCCAGTGTATTTCCTGCACGAAGCAGGTGATGGGTTAGCTAGCTAGAAAAAACTTAAATGAAAGTATGCAACCTTTATTAAACTATTACTGTTGTCGAGACTTTAAACATGTTTTTTTTAGATAATTCAACAGCCTGTCTGCTATTCGGTATGGTTTAGAAATATAAAACAGCTGGTATTAAGGGTGAGTGGACCTGCAGTGTGAGCATCCATCTTTAAATTCTGTAAATATTTAATAAATACAGAGGGTATAACTAATAAATACATTTAAAGCAGAGCGTTAAGATTCTGATTAAYTTGATAATTCGTGTTCATTCCAGCCTCTCTTGTAGAAAACGTCTGAAGATGTGGACATTATTGATTAGCAGCAGCAGCAGCTAATTGCACTTCACCCAGGAGGAGCCTGATGTTGCTGTGTCAGCATGGCTTCAACTTCTAGTTTCGCTCCTCCAAAGTTGGCGGACCTGATCCTCACAGAGAGGCTGGGCAGTGGCACATATGCTACAGTTTATAAAGCCTACAGGAAGGTGAGTTCATGAGTGAATGATAAAGGCTGGACTTGACAGACGTGTGGACATGACGTAGAGCATCGTGGTGTTGCAGGGGAACAGTCGTGAAGTGGTAGCAGTGAAAGTTGTTGCGAAGAAGACTCTAAACAAGGCCTCCACAGAAAACCTGCTCACCGAGATCGAAATCCTGAAAACTGCGTGTCACCCTCATATCGTCCAGCTGAAAGACTTTCAGGTATTTGTAAAACAAATACAGTATGATTACACCCTGCGTTACATCTAAAGAAACTATGCTTTGTGTTTTAACACAATGGCACTTAGTGTGTTCAGCAGCTTTTRTTGCTCGCCAACAACGATGGTGATCCTGTCATTCAAATGTGTAACAAAGAAATAGGGAGTCCTGTCTTACCCATTAAAATGTGTGAGAGTGCTGTAACACAAAACCTACTTAATTCTCCATGCAWCCTGCACACAGAGCCAAACCACCAGGCTCAGAAATAGTTTCTACCCTGCAGCTGTCAGATTAACTTGAGACAGACTTAATTCAGCCTCATCTCATCTCATATATATATTATAAATATTTTTGTTTAGTTATTATTTAAATTAGGGCTGTGAAATTAATCAAGTTAACTGATTAATTTTAGTGCTTCATGGGCATAGATTAAAAAATTTTAATCGCGATTAAAATTTACAATCAGTTTACCACGGCAGAATATGTAGGTTTGTATATCACAATGCACTCAGTGCATGCCAGGTCATGTTTGTAAATGAGAAGTGGTTCTCATACAGTTAACC
>NW_013952927.1:102299-124132 GCF_001266775.1 Austrofundulus limnaeus | reverse complement strand
TTTAACTGACTCAAAGATGTTTGCAGCATTTTTTAGGTCCTGTTTTATATTTAAAAAAATCATGTCTAAGCATCTATTTTGTTTTCTAAATAAAAACATTAATAACTAGTTAACAACTCAAGGAATTTATTTTATCAATATGCAATAGAAATTTATATTGAATTTAAGATTAATCGTGATTAATTCACAGCTACTTTGGGATTAATCAGATTAAAAATATTAATCATTTGACAGCCCTAATTTAAATATAAATAAACTGTCTATAATAAACCTTGAATTCTCACAATTTGACATTCTTTGTGTAATTTATGAGGAAATAGTTGCTCATATTAATATTTACTTTGTTTTTTAAGCCCTTGTTGCTTGTGTTTGACCTAAATATMTGTTTACCGTTAATGATTGCTGTTCTGAGGAGTTTCCCTCCTTCATTGCAGTAAACCTGGGTAATGATTATTCTACAAACTATAAAACTATCGTTTTACAGTTTCACTCAYTGAACCAAGTCCGGCCACATGAACATAAAGTAATTAGCTTTCAGTATTTGGTTTGTATTTCTGAGCATGCACAGAAATATTTAGTTAGAAATATTGTTGCTCTAATAACTGTGGAAACAGACAGTGTATCTGTCACCTTTTTATGATCTAAAATGTATATGAAAAGATTATTCATTGTAGTACAAAACAACCAATCTCTGACTTATTTAAAAAATCAGAATTCCTAATGTTTTCAGTGGGATTCTGAAAACATTTATCTGATCCTGGAATGGTGTTCTGGTGGAGATCTGTCCCGCTTCATCCGCAGCCGCAGGATTTTACCCGAGAGCGTGGCGCGGCGCTTCCTGCAGCAGATAGGTGAGACTTTCCCAACTATAATATTTACAAATACAGTTTATTCTGAGTTCTACCGAATAATGAGATATTTTTGCCTTTCCTATCATGGGTACATTTAAATTGTTGTAAATTATTATCATTATGTGCCGCTCGCTCTGCAGTCGGTTCACGGAGGTAGCAGCTAGCTCCTTGGATCATTCAGGCACACAAACTCTGTCCCCACAATTGGGTGGTGATTCACAGAGGAGTTCATAAAAATAGTTAAAATTATTTGTGAAACAAATTACAAGCACATAATAGATTTTTCTCCTTTGTTTCAGCTGCATGATGTAGGCTGATGTGCTTCCGTTCAGTGTGTAACAGTTCATGTATCTGTGTGCACCAACAGCCTGCGCTCTTCAGTATCTTAATGGACGAAATATCTCCCATCTGGATTTGAAGCCCCAGAACATCCTGCTTAGCGGCTCAGTCCTCAAACTAGCAGGTGATCTCATTTCCACCCCTAGAAAATAAATCAGTGTGTCCATTAAGTGTCCATTAGCAGTGTGTTGTGCATCTGAAAAATCACCTGGTTGTGTTTTTGTGTAATTTTTCACCCCTTTTTTTTTGTTAAACAAACCACATTTCCTTGTCTGTGTTGTTAGTTTCTTATCAGAAGGTGTTTTCAGGCAGTGTGCATCCTGAATCAGTCTGAAAAAAAAAATTGCAATGTTTTTGTTATGATTTGCTGTAGATTTTGGGTTTGCCCAGTACATGTCACCCTGGGATGAGCAGAGCGTCCTGCGGGGCTCTCCTCTTTACATGGCTCCTGAGATGGTGTGTCGACGTCAGTATGACTCCAGGGTGGACCTGTGGTCAGTAGGAGTCATTCTGTACGGTGAGTGCTTCATGTTTATATTTAATTATTATTATTATTATTATTATTAAGTTCCAGTGGGTCCTGACACGTTGGTGTGTTTTGGAAAGGTTCCTAAACACACAGGTCTTTAGCTGTGCAGACTCCTTTTCAGTGGTGATTAATAACCTCCTGACGTGGCCACCTTTTCAGAATTAAAAGAATAATCAGCCGTGTGGACCTGCAGGCTTGAAAGAGCGCGTTCAGTGGGTTAGAACAGAATTGAACCATTAATCATGTAATGTCAGCCTGGTCGAAGGTTCTTTTATTGAAATATTAGTACAATAATAAAGCTATAGCAACTCTGAAGCATCACATTAAATGGTTGGAGTTCTTTTCACAGTCAGTCACAAAAGCAAACAGAGGGACAAAGAAACTAATGATTACCTGCATGACATGTCTTAATAAAACCCAACAGTGCTCTTAATATTATTTTGATGTTAGATGTGAATTATTTCCACATTCACAACTTTAATTTTAGCAACTCCATCCGACTGATTGGTTCCTCTGGTTTTATGATCCGACACTGACAGTGACTTCATTCATAGTGTTCATTGTTGTCGAGACAGATTTTATTATGGTGATTTAAGGGAAAKTACCGGCAGGTTCTTTTACTTTTTGGAAACGGGTTAAAATAAAAACCAATGTCAGGTTGAAAATTGGAAGTGTTACTGGTTAAAATATRGGGAAAAGATTGTGTAAAGTAGTAACAGGAAGCTTTAGAAAATCACTGCAWCAATGTGTTACAGTAAAATAGTACAGAACGTAATATACACAGCCTAAAAGTAGCCTAAAACCTGTAGTGAAATGTTTTAAAGAGATTGTGATTTTTTTTATTATTGAATTAAATAATACTGAATACTGTGAAAGATATGAACCTAACAGTGTGGTTTATTTATTGGAAAATGACTGGCATTTTGCTTGCTTAAAGCCCTGCCATCTTCAACCTAGACATGTTCAGTGTTGGACAATTTTTTTTATAAATGGTTGAGCAAAAACCTGTGTATGAAAATGCAAACTCAAACCTGCTGCAAAACATGGAAAGAAAGTTTTCAGAGAGAAAGCTGTGTGAGAAAACSTAAACTGCAGCTGAAGTACACACAGGAAACGGTTTCAGATTTAGACTTGGAMCATTTAACAGCAGAATATAAAGTTTAACACAACTTTCAGCTGGACCAAAAACAGACCTGAATGCAGTCGTACAGTTTTTGGTCCCGAAAACAAAACAACAAAGTTTTATACACCCCCATTCTGGACTGAACCACTCCTCCTGGAGCGAAGGATGCCGCATTCGAAAGGAAGAACTGTCCCTGTCTCTGGGCTCCGTCCTTGAACTCAAACCCTGCAACCTAATGATAAAACAGTATGTGGTTGTAATTACACATTTGATTATCAAAAATAGTCAACATTTCAATAAAAATATGTGTGAAGTGCATTTAAAAATCAGTACAAACAAAACAGAATATCCTTCAGCTGCATTCTAATGTAGAATCTTCATCATTCTATATCCTCATAAAACAAATAATGTTTACTTTTAGATTGATATTTGAAATACTGGATATTTTCTTTATATGATGACTGGGGGTGYTGTAGCTCTGTCAGTGCTGTGGTCTAATAATCCCGAGGCTGCTGGTTCGAGACCAGACTGCATCAGGAAGGGCGTCCTTCTGTCCCGTGTGAAACAATAACCAAATCTTTCATGTAGGTTTGCTTGATGTGGCAACTTCTACAGAAGTGCGTACCCGAAAGGAAAATAACATCATCTTTATATGATCACTCAGTTGTTTTGAACTATAATATTCTGTAACTACTATACAATGATTTAAAACGCTCTCCTCTGCTTTGATTTTCTGCTCACAGAGGCGCTGTTTGGACGAGCCCCATTCGCATCAAAGTCCTACGCTGAACTGGAGGAGAAGATTCGAAGTAGTCAACCCATCGAGGTAAGAGATGAGCAATAATTAAGTTTCAGTCAGCTAATCTTAAAAAAAACAACTTCAAACTGCACTGAACGCTGTAAAGGACTGTTAACACGGTAACACAGCTGGCGTCTGCACACATGCAAATTACTCATCTGTTCTGTAACAAAAAATGAAAACTTGCAGAAAACTTGACAATATAATCTGCTGTTACATTGAAACAGGTTGGGGTTTTTTAATTAAGGTGAATTTATTTATTCCAAATGTCCACAAATATTCAGAGCATCTGGCAATAAAAGCAATTAAACTGAATGTAATTGGACTCCCTGGAGAGAAATCAAAGCTTTGATATCAAGACAGATTTTCTGAAGACCTTTTTTTTTACTTCAATTTAAAGAACCACCACAAGATGGCGRACTGCCACACTCGATGTCTGGGAAAGTGTTTGCTCTTCTGGAGTTAAACTGGTTCTGTAGTTTTTCCTTCTAAAACTTTAAATTCGTAGATTAAACGAATCAAACTCGATACAACGCTTTGAAATATTAGCTGTTTTTAGATCTGATTGAATGTTGAGGCGCATCATTAGATTGCACTGATCRGAAATGAAAAGGTGTAGTTTCAATATTTCCAACTACGTACAAAATATCATGTTAACTGGGAAAGTTCAGCTTGCGTGTACTTTTCAGCATGGAGTACTTTTGGAATCCTTTAATTCCCGTGTCAAACATTAGGTTTAGACGTAATGGATTGCATTAGCTCACGGTCCATTATCCACAGATTCACAGGGAGTTTAAAGGTCATCTTTTAACAGAAAGTAATGATGTGAGACTGGAGGGTTTGCTCAAACAATGTGCTGCCTTTTGTTTTTTTCTTGGATCGTCCTGTGGATTGGATGCAACATAATAAGGTTATGTTTTGTGTCTCAGCTCCCTCCCGGGGCCAGAGTATCTAAAGACTGCAGGGACCTTCTGCTGAGGCTGCTGGAGAGAAATCCAGATGCCCGGATCACCTTCACAGAGTTCTTCGCTCACCCTTTTGTGGATCTGGAGCACATGCCGAGCGCAGACAGTATCGTGAAAGCAGTAAGAGGATGACTTGTTTTGTCGACATACCTGCATTGCACACGCAGCAGATGAGTTTCTCAGTCACTGATGCTGCCTTTTTTTTTTCTTTTTTTAAAGAAAGAGCTGGTTTTACAGGCTGTTCAGAAGGACCAAGAGGGGGAGAGGTCTGCTGCTCTGTCTTTCTATTGCAGTGCCCTTGAGCACTTTGTCCCTGCTATTTACTGTAAGAGCAACAATTACCCTCACATCCTGTCTGTGCCTTCATGCCTTCGAACAATCCTCTGACTTTGCTGAGGAACAAAAGTAAACTTGCTGACAGTAAAACCAAAATATTTCCTTTTCCTCCCCAGATGAGACGGACCGACAACGTAAAGATGCCCTCAGACAGAAGGTGGGCCTGAAAACATGGCTCCTATTTACATTTAGATTACTTCTCAGTTTCATTTGTTTATATCTATGCACTTTGGTGCTTCTCTTTTGGAAGTAATTGTCCTTTTATGGATAGCACGCAGCCTAGCTGGAGAAGTGTAGGTAGGTGTTGATGAAATAAATTCKTGTCCGCGTTATTTCCCACAGGTCAGACAGTATGTGTCCAGAGCGGAGGAGCTGAAAGCCCTTCTTGCTTCGGACAACAAACGAAGCTTTGAGGAAGCTCGGACAGCCAGAGATGTTCTCCGAGGTAAAGACCTCAACCATGGGTGGAAAACGAAGACAACACATGTAGACATAATCTTTCTGTTTCACAAGAGAGGTCCCTTCAAATAATCCTATTTACATCATGCCAAACTGTGTTTGTCTTAATTCTTGTTGTCAGACACAATATTAGACACAGTTTGAACCTGAGGTATGATATCTTTGTATTGATATGTTCAATTCACATTTTTCTTACTTTACTAAGTCAGTAACTTTGATATATAGTGCTTTTCGCTGTCAAGTGCTTCACAACAGAGCATAAAAAATATAGTGACAAACAATAAAGCAAATAAGAACATTAAAATTTACACAGCCACATGAAAAGCCTGCTTAAAATGATGAGGTTTTTAGCTGCTTATTTAAAATCTAGAAATTTAGAGACTGCGGTAAAGTGATCCAAAGTTTAGGAGCTACAACCTGAAATGATCCATCCCTATGAGTCTTTAGACGGGACTGTGGAATATGTAGCTGGACCTAAGCATGTGTGTACATATGGGTGAAGTAGAGCTGCTGTATAGGTGGCCGTGCTACGCTCTGTAAGTGATTGTGAGAATTTTAAACTGGACTCTGAATTCCACATTTCCTCTATTATGACAAAGCCCACTAACAGCCCAGGGAGCACCGCACGATCCACAAGAACTTGATCTGGCCTGCAAACTCTCCCAATTGCAAATTAGTTATAAATTTGTCRCATGTCTTCGAACAAGCTGAATACATGAAGGTGTTTCTGTGAAACCTACAGAACAAGAAACAATCTRGTGGCAAACATAGCAGACGTATCCACACCCCAACTAATTAGAGCCGTTTGTGGCACAAAGACAGATTATTGTTTTTAGTTTTCTTTGTTAAGTTGTGGCTTTTTGATGGATTTTGCGAAAACACAGAAACAAGAAAGACTCTTCTATTTTCCCTTTTTGACAGAAATGTCTCAAGACCAACCTCGCCTCCTGGCTGCCTTGGAGAAAGCTTCTACAGCCATCGCTAAGGTTATATAACTTTTTTACTGGAGCGTACAAAAACACATCAAAAGGAAGTAGACCCTTTGTTCTACAACTGTTTGATTGTTTTACTGTTTGTTTTTGTTGATTTTTTACAGTTCTAAACTTTAAAGAATTTTATGAAGGAATAGATACATTTTAATAAAGATAATAGTAGCCTGATTAGGTTTGTGTACTTTTAACCCTCTGTGGTAGGAGGAGAGCGGCTCAGATGAGCAAGAAGCTCTGGACGTGTACCAACAGTCTTTAGGAGAGCTCCTGTTGGCTCTAGCAGGTAKATCAACTCCTTGTTTTTATTACATTCAAGATTTGATGATTATTAAGTATTTTTGTAAWGTTTGTTACCCTTCTACTATTCAAGGCGGTCTTCTTAGCTGTGCTTTAGCAAAGGAACTGTTGAAGGCCACCATGACGGTTTGGTAAATCAAGAAGAAATAGAAACCATTTTCCATTCAGCCTGTTTTCTATTTAGACCTAGAGGTCGAGTTTAATGAGCTGGATAAAGCTCAACTTTTAGGCTTCAGATTAAAGCCACACTTGTAAGAACAGACAAACAAAATCAATTGTTCAAAGTGAAAACCTTTGAAAGAGAGGGGGGAAAATAACAAAAATATGGAGATATTTTATTAGAACTTAATTGGAAACAAAAAGCTTCCCAAACAATGACTTTAGACTGAGACGGTAAAGGCTTGAAGAATGTGAGGACGGGTGTGACACAGAGGGGCAACAGAAAAGACCCTAGTGACTCTCTAAGGCCTGGCGTCCATTAACCAGGTTCATGAGCTCATCTGGAAGATTAGCCTAATGGAAGAGGTGGAATAGAGTGATCCAGATGTGGCTTTGAGCTGGGATGAGACCCGGTTCCAGCACCCTGTGTGTGGTACGAGAGCGCTGCCATCTGCTTCCCATTCAGACACAATATTTCATCTGTGTGTGTTACAGAACTCTGTAGGCAAATAAAAATTATTATCTCTTTAAGAGACAAGTGCTTTAGTCTCATAGGAGGAGCTGGGCTTGACTGATTGTAGGTGCTCTTTGCAAAAGCCCAAGTGTAACATT
Organism: Austrofundulus limnaeus; assembly: GCF_001266775.1. Classification (NCBI taxonomy): domain Eukaryota; kingdom Metazoa; phylum Chordata; class Actinopteri; order Cyprinodontiformes; family Rivulidae; genus Austrofundulus; species Austrofundulus limnaeus. The sequence continues at coordinate 116,674 of NW_013952927.1, read as the reverse complement.
AAATCAGAGTTTTTAATTGAATGCGCTAAGGAGCTCATCTGTTTTGTTTTTGGATCAGTAATGATGTTCTGGTTTAGCTAAACGCTAAAACCGTCCCATCCAGCCTCATTTTCTTCACAGGGAGCCGTGTTGTGTGGCACACCAAATACCACCACCCTGATTGTTGGGAGAAAACATTGGTTCTTTGTTTAATCCAGAGCTTTTTGTGCTGCACAGATTCTGAATGTGCCTCACTGCCACAGAGCCTTCCTCTTCTCTCCATCTCTCTCTGCCCTCCAGCACGACTGACTGTAAAAACAATGACCTAGATTAGAGCAATTTTCACTCTCAAGCCCCCCAGTCTGCACGCTAGAGGAATCCAATCTTGTAGCGGGCCCTCTTCTTGAACAAACACTGTGATTAGATATGGACTCCTCCTTTATTTTCATTATTTTTGTGTTTTATTCCCCTGTTCTCTCTGCCTCTGCGAGCCAGCCGAGCCCCAGGGACGCAGGAGAGAGTTGCTCCACAGCGAGGTGAGTTAGCTGAGGAAAGGTTTGTGCTCACTGCAGAATCTCCCGATCAGTGAGCTCCCAGATAATCATCACGATTCTTTACTTCTAGCATTAACATGCGTGATTTAGATTTAAGCCAAAAAAAAAAAAAACAACCTGAATTCACCATCAATAACAATAAAATTTACCTGAAAGTGGAATACCTTTGTATCCAGTGAAAAGTCCAGACTAAAGTAGTCAAATGTATCATTTATCAATGGGCCTGAAAGGTTTAATAATAGAAAATAAAGATTAAATACTAAGCATAAAAGAATATGCTGCCAAGTTTTTTATATAGACTTGCATCTTTTTCCTAACGTGGAAAAAATGTGTTACAGCCTAAAACATTTTTATTGTGAACTAAACTTTCTACAATTTTACTAGCAGTCTTATTAGTGAAATCAGTTGCAGACGATTTTCAACCAGTAAAACCCTCAGCCATTCGATAGAGCACTTCATTAAAAACGAGCCACCTTTAGGATGGTGTTGGTGTGAACATTAGGGTTCAAGTCACAAATAATAGCCTGAAGTCCAGAATATTAGGTTTTTGGTGCTTTTTGCAATTTTTATGACTCCTTAGAGAGTTTAGCCACATTGTTGAGGTAAAACATACAAACATGAAAGGTTTCAGACTCCTTCACAAACATTTTTTCCCAAAGTCCACTTGAAATGATCAATTGCTTGTCGTCTCATTGGTCAAACTGCTCACAATAATTACATCTAACAATGTTAAATGTAGTTCAAAAATTATTAAAACAAAGTATAGTTTTTGTTTTTGGGCTGCATTGTTGAAGATTTTTTAAATTGATACTTGGTGCTAATACAGTGATGATTGTGTCACGCACAGTAATCCACCCTGTTTATATTGTCCTGATTCTATAATTTACACAATCCAATGTGGCTAATGGAGTTATACTTGGCACAGAAAGTAAGGAATTTGGTGTTTGGTAGATTATTAGTTTGTTGTAACAATGCATCTCATCAATAAATTGTATGCCGTTGAAAAACCTGTTAATTTGTATGCACTTGTGGGATATGAGCAGTAGAGCTGCTCACAAGAAAAAAAATTGCCAAATCTTCTCTTCCATTGCCAAACAGCTTATTTTGCTGTTGCTGTTCATACTTGTTTTGAGCTTCTGGTACCCCCAGGTGCTAAAAATCAGGTGCCTACTATAAGATTTATAGCCAAGAATCCTTGTTACAACAAAGAAATAATCTATCAAACACAAATTACCTTACTTTTTGTGCTAAGTTTATATTTAGGAGGGTGCATTCGTCTGAATAGAGAAGTGGTGTCCAATCCTGGTCCTCAAGGGCCACCATCCTGCATGCTTTAGAGGTTTGTCTGCTCCATTACACCTGGTTTGAATGAAGGAATGAAGGCTTATGTAGAACATGAAGAGGTAATTTGATCACTGAATCAGGTGTGTTGGAGCAGGGAAACAAGTAAAACATGCAGGAAACCAGCTCCTGAGAACCAGGATTAGACACCCCTGAAGTGGATAGCTAGCATGGTTGAAAGTAAATCAATGTTTTTAAAATAGTTCCTTGAGCTGCTAGTAGTCTTATGATTCAAACTCAACAAATTGGTTAAATGTGGTTTAGGAATAATATAAAGGTTCCTGTAATCTAAAACATAGTGTGAGTAAGAAACCAAGACATTATAGCAAAAGGACTGTTTGTAGTACTGTGAGAAAGGACTGAGTAAAAGGAAAGATTCGGGGTAGGACACTGGGATTTTTTTTTTCTCAGAAGCATTTAAATTGCTCTGAGACACATCACTATCTGTCAGTCTACAGTGGAGGAATAAACCACCGACGTACTTCCTATATTTGGCTGCCCAGTCAAAATTAGTAACCAGGAATGAAGGACTTTTGTCAGACATGTAATCAACAAGCCAAGAGCTGCTCCCAGTGAGAATTACTATACAGATATGTAAAAAGGCCATCCACTGGCTCAGCATTCCACCAGCCAGGCTGTTGTAGGAGTATACGTGGTTGAGCTGGAACATTTCTGCTAAAAAAGAGTAACTTTCCAAAATCTCATTTGATTTTTACTGTTGACAATTCTTGGTAGATGAATAAAGAAGGAGGGAAAAATGAATCCATTTAGTATAAATCTCAAAATTAAAATGGAAAAAAAACTTGACAGGTTCTAACAATTTTTCCTAAGTATGTGATAAGTCATAGCCCCAGTATTTACCCTACAATAGATACTGATAAGTAGTAATATTTTACATTAACTTAATACGTTTTAAATACTTGCCCATGTTTCTTAAGTGATAATAAGTGTTTTTTATGTCTGTTGTTTATCTTGCAACTTTACCAACAAAAGACAACACTGTTTCACCAACAAACCCCAAGTAGGGGGTTGGGCACTAAGTGGGCCTCATAGACCTCCCTGTTTGAAGTTTTATGGGTGCTTGCCTTAAGTAAATTCAGATGCGGTTGTAATAATCTAATGCAGCGTGGGGAGGCGGGGTTGCGGGGGTAAAATTGAAAGCATGTGTGTATGTGAGAACCCAAAACAGCTAACACATGGCTGGCCTCAGTGTGCCATCGTATCCACTATAAAGCACACTTTCACGTCTGCGTCTTTGTGTTGGTTTCTTGCAGCCTTTTTTTTAAACTAATGTATGTTATACAGTGTAGTAAATGTCCCGGTCTGATATCATGAGAACTGGAACTGTTTTGATCTTGTTTACTCACCCATGTAGACCTCATCAACGTTCGTTGTCCTTAGTGACTCGAGGGGTAGTGATTCAAGTTGTGTGGCTTCGGATGATTTGGGTCAAAGCCAGATTCTAACAACCTGTGGTCAAAATGATTATGTACAACTACTGCCTGTATGTTTAAAGGGACATTATGGAAGTAATCAGTGTTGGTCTGCTGTTATTACAGTCTTCAGATGTCGCTGCAGATAGACACAGACTTCACTGTGTAACGATGGTGGTGAGGGCAGGTATTAAACAACATTAATGATTACATCACAGTGAGAGTTCCTAATGTTTCTGATTACAGCAGGTACCACTCAAACATTTACCATATGAACTGTTTTAAATATTAGAACAAAAGCGCAAGTGCAGAGAGAAAAACTTTGATCAAATTTTAATGTTTTATTTTTCTTTGTCATGCATTTTTTTGTATATTTGACCATTTGTGTCATGAATGATAGAGACAAAAAGTGCCACTGAACCATCTACTGGTGGCCCTTAACATTCACAAATATCCTTACAAAACAAGTTTAGAAGGGTTGAAAAATAGAAATATACTTTATTGATTCCCTGAGGAAAATTGTTTGGTATTATAGCAGCAGACAAGTTCAGATTATAAGCATTAAAATGAACAGTCATAATAACAAATAAAAAAACAAACAGTAACCGATGAGTGCAAGTTAAGACAGAGGTAGTGCAACGATGGCTGCACAAATATTTTACTGTACAATGATGGTTACACAGATTATGCCAACTTTTTACCAGTTTCCAACAGGAAGCATCCATCACCTATCTATCTATGTAATGTTTTGTTTAAATCAGGCCCGGCACTTAGAAACAATGTTGCAGATTCAAGATTCAATCAGTGCAGCTGGTGTCTTGTACACACAGGGCCATGCCTAACAAAAGGCTAACACACTGGTTAAGCCTTTAAAAACAAACAAAACTAAAACAACTGAAACTAAAAACTAAACAATAAAACTAGACATCTAGAGCATTCCTGGAAAAATTMAAACTAGGAAGCCTAGTAAAACCTTTTGCATTGATTGTCTTCATTTATGTCTCTGAATAGATAAAAAGCCTCATGACCAGAGCTGAATACCTCAAGAAGCATATTAAGGTAAGAAACATCATTCTGTTTGGAAAGATTGATGACAAAGATGCGGAAAAATATCCTAAATTGAAATTATGTGCTGATTGTCCCCCCTCTTTATTTTTGGACAGTAATGAATTATTGGGCATATTTTTGAGTAATTYATTTGCATTTATGTTTCAGATGCAGGAGACTCAGAGGGACGCGTCTCTGGATCGAGAATCTCTAACAGATTCTGTCAGAAGCTGTGAGTTTTCCTGCTGCGTTGAGCAAACCATTTCTCTGGCCACGATGATGTGGTATTAAAACCCTTTCAGTCATTTAAAAAGTAACAACATAGAGGGTTCGTGGAGGAATGTGGTCTGTGGTTAAGGGAGTATCAGATGGCCAAAGGTTGCGATGAAATGTCCTTTCATTGAAGGTTTTTCCACTGGTAAAAGTCTGAGCCATCCTCTTGCTGTGTTGGCCACCCTGCAGAGCTTCGAGGCTGTTGGATTTTGATTCTGTGCAGCTATGCCCTCACATAAAAGCCTACCTTATGAAAGTTGGACATAGTGCAAGGAAAGAGTGACCCCCTTAACACACAAACACCAAAAAAACCAACAGCTGACATATGCGCTTCGTTCTTAAACTCAAAGACTACATGTTCTGTACATATCAGGCCTGTGCAGAATAAACAGAAATGTATCATTAACATTAAGTTGGGTTTCAAAATGCATGAATTTGGCCACTAATAACATCTGTACACAAAGTCCTAATTCAGAGTATTTTCTGGGCTTAACTCCAAGATGGTTAGTGGATACCTAAAACCCAGACAATATCCTGTTCTCAGCAAAAAAAAAAAAAAAAAAAAAATTCCTAGGGAATTATGAATTTAAGGGGGGGGGCGAAAAAAGGCCGGGTAGTAGGGAACCGACAACTCCAGAGGCTGCTCAACTTTCATGAAGAATGTGGCTTTTTTATCCTGCTGCAGTTGTTTTAATAAAACCACGCTGCAGTCAGCCACTCCAGCTGGCACTGGTCCAACAGCAGCTGTTTCTGAGTGGGTCGCAGCGACGCCCAGGTCTGTCTGGTGACCTGAGACTGCGCAAAAGTAAGCAACGAAACGCGGGGAATCGTCACACTGTAACCGTAAGAGAGTTTGCATTTCAGGCCTAAGATGCAGGTGATGTTTTTGTGTTTCATTTACAAGACCCCGGGCCTCAAAGCACCAAACCCTTATAGACCTCTAAATTGATTTCACATGCAAAGACCTGAAGGGTGAGGGGTAGACGCAGAATTCCAGGTGCAGGCATGACTAACTGCTCACTTTGAATGATGGGTAATACTGGAAATGCAAAAAAACCAGCTCAGATGTTCAATTTACGCAGCAACAAATGAAAAATGTGGGTTTACTTTTCTATCTTGAACATTTACATTATTGTGAGCATTCATTGTGTTTTTTTTTTGTTTGTTTCAGTGTAATTTTACTATTATTAAGTTAATGACATAAAAAAGTATGACTATGAAAAATCTTTGAAAAGCAAGGATAAAGTGAGAAATGAAATGTATTATTTAAAAAGAGAATATTTAAAAAATTACAATATACTGTATATATAATTATAAAATTATTACGATAGTGTAGTGTACAAATTATTACATTTCGACAATTTAAAGGGGAGTTATTATGCAAAATCCACTTTTTTCAGCTTTATATCACATGGAGCTTTCTAAACTCTTRCTGGTACAAAGCACCGCCTATTTAACCAAAGCACCTCCCTGGAGCTCAGTCTGCAGCTGAGCATCTCTCACCTGAAGTGTTGTGGTTTTATGTATGACCAATGATACTTCGAGTTAAATAAAAATGTAAAAAATCCATCTTGTGGTTTATGACATAAAATGCTATCAGACACACACAGAAATATCACGGTTAACCGTCAACTAAAATAATATTTTGTTAAAGATTAATTCTGTCAGGATCCACTTCCAATAATTTTATTCAATAATTTATTAAAAAAAACATCTAAAGTTTTTAGTTTAAGAATAAAGTATTAAAAAGAAGACTAAAGAAGAACTAAATGAATTTTTCAACTTATGACAAAAGCAACATGCCTGCCCTGTGTGTAAAATGTAATGATATCTAGAATTTGTACGTTTAGAGCACTGTCCAACTCTAAGAAAACGTATTTAGATTTGTAATCTTATCTGGATGTTTTTTTTGCCCAAAACACAGGAATTATTTGGAGAATATTTAATTTTACAACCTAATGTAATGACTTCAACATGATTGGTTAAACATAGAGGAAAATATTATCTATTCTTGAGTTGGAAATCTGCTCTGAGCCCATATTTGGAGTGTGTTATTTTGTTTTAAACTAACTTCGGTCCTCTCTGTGTGTGTTTAGCTTGCTGTTTGCAGTGAGCAGGGTGGCAGCTGTAAAACTCTGGAATGCCCCCGTGGACCGTCCRTCAGTGTTCAGGTTCAGACCCCTCACCACACCAGGCCTCTGCGGGAGCTAAATCCCACCACATCCTAACCAACYGAGTACACTATCTGGGTGGGATGTGACACTCGCCAGCCACACGTGGCCACTTTTTTGGCTGTTGCTGGGAAAAAAAAATTTCTCCCACCAGATGAATTGGCAGGTAAAGGACCTCAGCTTTGTTGTTATGTTTTTCAGGTAAGAGTCAGCTTTGTAAAAATGCTGAAAGTAGCTCTGGAGTGTTGGATTTGCACACTGCTGAATGTGACTGTTGTCTGCTCTTTTCCACTGCGTTGTTGTAGCCTGGATCCCCTCCTCCAGACGCACCATTGATATGTTAATGAGACAGTTTGAATGACAAAACCACACTGTCATGGTAAATCAGTTAAACTGAGACTGATTATTCAAAAGTTCTTCACACGTACAAAATGTAAAACAAAAATCTAWTGCAATAAAATGTGAGCATTGATGCTGGGAAAGATAAAACTGGATAAGATCTGTAATAATAAATAATGTATTGACTGTAAACATGTATGTAGTTCTTCAACCCACTGTTCTATCATACTCTTTCTGCTGATGGAGTCTCCACTGGAGCTGCAGGTTCTGCCTTGTTTACACTGATCCTGCAGTTTCTTTACATTTAGTTCTGTTTCAGTGAAATTTGGTTTGATAAAAACATGAAACACCTTGAGAGCTGGACCTCTGGTTCAGCTGTAAAACGCCAAAGAGTGAGTGGTTAACTCTTACTGCTGTGTCTTTACTGACTTTAAATCAAAGCAAAGTGCTTTAAAAGGGACATTTGTGAAAACATATCTGGTTTTGAGGAAACTGGGATAAATGTGTGGGATAGAAGTAAGATAAAAAATCTACAGCAAAAAATTCACACTTCTGCCATTTCATTTTTTTATTTAAAAAAATGTTTTATAATGTATTTATTAAGGAATAAGATAAAAATGACTAAAGTAAAATAAAATAAGTCTCTTGAAAATGTGAAATCTGTCCTTTTTTTAGCAGCACAAAGCAATCACTTGACGTTTGCAGTGGTGGGCGTGGTTCCATTAACAACTTATAGAGGAACAAATATTTTATTTAGCAGGTTAGTTTTTTCACACTAGTTATTGTACAACTTTGACCATTTTAGAAATTGTGCCAATAATCCAAAAATAACTATTGATTTCCTACTCTGATGTAGTGAGTTGTCTGGTTTTTAACCTGAGTGAATTTCTCAAGGCAAACAAACAAAAAAAACTCTTACATCTGCTTGGGTTCAGGAAACCAGTAGTAAGGAATTGCAAGTTTAATCTTCTTTGTTAGTCTGTTATTTTGTCAGTCATGACTGCAAAGATTCTGAAGTATAATTTCTTAACTCTGTCAGCTTTTTTTGAGAAGCCAAGAGGATATTGTGGTTTAATGGCTTTGCACAAACTGCGACGTCATCTCGAAGCAGTCTGTAGTTTCTGTGTATTTTATTTTTTTGTACTGTAAGGCCCGCCCCAGTCCAGCCCGGGTTCAATCCTGGGTTCTGCACGTTTGCTCTTATAGCCCAATTCCCCTGATTTCAGGAACCCAGCGGCCTGTGGTTCTATTTGGGCGGGGCTGCATGGCCCAATTTGACATCAGCTACTGTTGCATTGAAGGAATATTTGATGGTGTTTGATTGAGACGTGCATATTTAGAATACAGCAGCACAGAATTGATCAAATTTGATTAGGTCCACATTTRTGAAATGTTCGTGTGATTTGTGTTTATTTTTTCAACTGACTTTGTTTCTCTTTCATATAATACAGCAATGATTGGAGGTTTTCAGAACCTTTGCCAGTTTCGGAGAGTTTTCTGTAAATGTATTAAACATTGACTTAAATATCTCATTTGTTCTTTGCTCATTTAGTTTCTGGTTCAAACATGTGAGAGGTCTTACAAAACTTCCATACCATTTTTTAAAATGTTTTATGCACATATTTTTATGAAAGCTTTAAAATCAGCCAGTCAGTATGGTGGGAAGTCTTGGGTTTGTTCCATYAGTCGAAAACCAGAGAAATTTTGGCTCTTAAAATTTAGATTAACATTGCTCTTTCTTTCTTTTTTATTTATTACATATCCTCCAATTCAGATTACCACTTTGAAAAATTTGGCTCAAAAAGTAAAACTAGCAAGAAATTGAGCACTTGATCTGTCATGCCAAGTGCCCAAGACTCATTTTCACTTAATAAAACAGAAAGCAGCTCAGCCTTGAATCTCAAAACTTCACAACAGATAATCATTGGGTCACATGTGCTGGAGAAGTGACTCTAATTGGCTGCTGGTACCTCATAGATTTTTGGCTCGGCTTCTTTGCTTTAATCATGACACAAACGCGTTACTGCCAGGAAAACTTTGGCTGCGTTTGTGACCCTTGTGATTTCTTTGTTGCTTGTTTCTGGGAGTGCAGCCAATTTATATCGCTCCTAAAAAGTGTTTTTGAACACCCTTCCAGTTACTGCAGCCCAGAGATGGAGGTTCTGAGATGGAAAACTGAAACCCACTGCTCCATTTTCCCAAAATTTCGACCAATTTTTTTCTCTCTGAACCACAACCTACAGTATGGTGAAAAAGAAAAAAATCAGTAGATCCTCTGGATGGGTTCTTCTTTAGTGAAACATTTCGTCTCTCATCCAAGAGACTTCTTCAGTCTGATGAGTTTCAGGTGAACTCAGCCTTATAAGCACTGCCTCCACATGGACAAACAGGTTAGTCACATGCAAAAGAGGGCCATCGCTTATGTGACTAAAAATACCTAATCAAGCCTATTGTTAAGCGATGGCCCTCTTTTGCATGTGACTAACCTGTTTGTCCATGTGGAGGCAGTGCTTATAAGGCTGAGTTCACCTGAAACTCATCAGACTGAAGAAGTCTCCAACGAGAGACGAAACATTTCACTAAAGAAGAACCCATCCAGAGGACCTGTTTTTTCTTTTTGATTTTTTTCTACCTGGATTACTGAGATGCATCAGGATACAGCCTATGGTATTGTGACTTATGGCTTTTAGAGTGCTGTCCGTTTTGCTGCATGTCCAAAAATGTTCCAGAGTCTCCCTCCCCCTTTGCTTGGACGGTTATTGGTATCAGTGTCTCTAAAGAGGGGGTCTCTGTGTTTTGGATCCAAAGGAGCTGGATGCCCTTGGCTCCARGATCCCCTCATGCACACGGAGCAAGCTAGCCATTTGCTCGGGGTCTAATGGTTATCATAAATGGAACATTGTGTACCTATATGAGACAAGAGCCTTAAAATCCCCCAGGGTCACTCCCACTCTGAGGCCAGGGGTGCAGAGGGTTGTTTCAAAGAAATGTTGAGTAAAGATAATTTAGAAAATGGGCTCCAGCACGCTGCTGCCTCTGTAACCCCCAACCCCACTCAAAAACACTCAACTCCCCAAGGCTTCTCTACTCGTGTTTGTTTTGATTCTGCTCCCAGAAGTGGGTGGAGGGGCGGGGGACAAGGAGCACTGGAGGAGGGGGGGCAGGCTGGTTGTTTTGGAGATGTATGGCAGTGATTAAGATGGACTGGACCTAAAGGCATGAAGCTCAAAAGAGAAACGCTGTACTTTAGCTGCGAGCCCCCTTCTTTTCTCAATCTCGTTTTTTATGACGAGAGACAGACGTTCTGGAGCACTTTAGTTACTGACAAAGAAAGTATGTTTGCAAAAATTAGTTTGGTACCTAAATGTAAAGAAATCTGCTGCCTGGTAACTCATAAAGATCTGTTTTTATTCCAGCCAGCATGATTTTTCCACTCTTGGCATTTTTTTTGTACCATTTGGGCAACTACAAAACAAGGTGTGCAACTCACACAGACCAGCGATGCCAAATTACTTTTTTACAATTTGTTAATGACTTACAAATACCGCAGTTAAGTGTGGAAACGGGGCCCAAATGGTTGCTTGCTTTTGAAGCAGGTTGTAACAATTCAAGCCTTTTGAAAGTCTGTAAAATGAAGCAAATGGGCAAAAAAGAGAAGTGCTTTAAATCACTTTTAGACTTATTTCTCTCTCTCTCTCCCTTCCTCCCTTTCTTTTTTACAGTCTTGATAGCATCGTTTGTTTCCAAGGGACATAGGTTGAGCAAYGAGTAGACACTTAAAATTCCTCACCAGGTTTCAATTACACTGCACTAATCCCTTAAGTATTAGACAGAGAAAGCGGTCCCACACGCAGCGCTTATGGTGGAAAGAAATCCTGGGCTAACTTGAGAATGACATTTAACAAGAATAGGAATATACTTTTTTCTGTATGCTGTGGACAAGTCACTGGTCCATCGTATGAGACAAAGACCAACAGTAACCCAAACATTCATACTCACATGCAGTGATGTAACTGTACTTGGAAAAAATAAGTAGAGGTAAAAATACTTTAACAGAAAATGAATTTCACTGATAAGAAAAGTACTTAAAAGTCAACTGGTTTGGGTTGAGTAAAGTATAACAGAAAGAAAGCGAACAGACTGCAATATTTGAAAAAGAGGCAAAAATTGTCAAAGCTAATCTGGATACAAAGCAGGTTTCGTTGACTAATAAACAGTAAAAGAACATTTTCGAGTAGAGGTCACATGATCATTATCTTTTCCTGGTAAACCATCAATAAATCACATCACAACAGTTATTTTATAAGTATTTTATTGTAAAACTTCATAGTTCCACGTTGAAGACTCTCTGGAATGTAGCTGCTGCTATTTTTCTACAAAAACACCAAAACAGGAAAATCATGGCTGGGTTTTGTGAACCGAATCTGATCTACATGATAACACTTATTTATTTCACTGCATATGATTGTAAAACACACACACATTCTTCATATCCTATAGCTTCATAACTTAACATTAAACAGATTTATTCAAGACTTCATTTCAAGTGGTAAATACTTTTTTTTCTTTTTTTGCTGAACAGCTAATGGAGGGACGCTGGTTTGAAACAGTAAACTTGACGCAGACATTCAAACGAGGAACATTAGCACCTTCACATGAAAACACACAATAAAAGACTTCAAGGCACACGTTCTAAGGCAAACGAGCTCCTTTTCTTCTTCACAAAATGGGTTTTGACACAAGAAATCAGACCGCTGGTATGAAATGTTGATGCGTCCATACCAGCAGCTGAAGTGTTGTGGCAAGTGTGAAAGCAATCATAAAGCCAGGGGTCTTGTAAAGGCGAATGGGGAGCAGGCTGTACAGAGGAGGAAGAGAGGGGCTGGGATTGGGGAGGTGGTCTCAGGAAAAGTTCAATAAAACAGTCCCCGGTGGGGGGAGGGGACCTGAACAGAGTGCTAGAAAGAGGCGCTTCAGTTCATTTTAAGTACTCCATCCCACACCCTCGCCTGTCCTCGGCACTGTTTTCCCACAAATATTTGAAGTGTGGTTAGGGCAACAATGCCGAGGCCTCTGAAATGGAGAGCAGAGCAAACAGTGGCTGGATGAGTCCAATGTTTGCCCAAAGTCTTAATAAAAGGCCACACTTTTTAAGTAGCACTGACACCAAACCAAATAAACAGGAGCAGACACACAGAATGTGCACAGAGTCTAGTTCAGGTCACTTCCTGTCATCTGAGAAGATTTTATGTTTGTCTTTTGACAACAGGAGGGTTTCTCTGTGGGGGGAAAAAAGCTTGCCTCTGTGGATTCCTGGAGAAAAGACTGAGCATGTGTGTGGAGAGTCTGTCAGCACAAACCACCTCCAACTGAGAATGCCCTGGCCCAGCAATGAGAAAAGTTTGAGTCCAGATTCTAGCACTAAACAACTTATGGCTGCACTGTCAAAGAATGGAGAGAGAGAGAAAGCTCCACCAAAGGTCAAAGGTCCCCATGATGTCAGAATAATGTTCTGAGGAACAGGAGCACCAGGCAGCTGGATAACCTGTGGGGATCAGAGGAACTATCGGGGTAACCCTCCTCCCTGCCACTTCTGGGATCATAGTCCTCATCCTCATAATGGTCATCGACCTCAGGCTGGTCCGAGACGCTGTGGTCCCCTATGGAGCAGAGTCTGCTCATGTTCTCCTTGACCACTTCACAGAAGGGCCTCTCCTCCCCGTCGCAGACGCAGCGGTTCAGCAGCATGCCGTTGGGGATGAACAGCATCTGCTGGATGGTGGCTTTACATTTGGCCGAGCACTTCCTGCCGTTGAACAGCTGCCCGCAGTGTGACAAGTAGGCCGCGAGGGAGGCGTGGCACCCGCTGTCCTCCTCGCAGCGCTGGCGGGCCTCCATGCAGCCGATGCCGCCGGCGTCGCTCGGGTGTCTGCGGGGCAGGCACGGCTCGATGGCGCGCTTGGCGCTGTGGCAGTCCGCGTCCTTGGCGCAGTCGCACGTCTCCAGGTCGGGCCCGCTGCGCGTGCCGTTCAGGCGGATGAGCGCGTTGATGCAGTGGCTCGGGCACTGCCTCCTGGTCCCGCGGAGGTTGCCCTCGCACGCCGTCAGGTACTGGCTGTAGGCGAGCTCGCACTCGGGCTCGCCGTGGCACCGAAAGAGCGCCTGCCAGCAGATGAGCTGGGCGTCCAGGCTTCTCAGCAGCAGCCAGGGGAGGAGGAGTGCCAGCGCGCCGCCGCACCGACATCTCATGCTTCTTCTTGGTTCAAAAAAAAAAAAAAAGTTTCGGTTTTAAGTCGGTGATGAGAACATTTAAGGAAGGGGACGAATCCAAATGCGTAAAACACCTTCCGACTGGAGCTCTCACACGAGATCCTCCGGCAGTTTCACAAAGTTCCCCTCGAACGGAAATCAGAATCTGACTCAGGAAAACCCACCGAGAGAGTCATCTCTGGAAGCGTGTCCAACTCAAACTCTCCGTCCTGTTTGCGCACAGACTGTCCGAGGTTAACCAGAGCCCACACTTAAACGCATCGTTCTGGTTTCAACTCTTCACAGAGCGGCTGCTACTTTAAAAAAAAAAACATCCATCCAAAGTTTTCTCTCTTTTTTTCCACCCCGAAAAAGTTAGTAGAAGTTGAGTCTCTGCTGCAGTCTGTCCCTGCTATGTGCGTCTTTGTCCTCCCTGCTTCTGGTTACGCTTCACGGTCCGCCGAGCATTTCCCCCCACCAACAACACCCCTCCCTCTCTGTCGAAAAGGGAAAAGAAAAGGGGGAAAATGTGCCCCCATCTCTCCTCCTCCTCCTCCTCATCCCCCTCCCCCTCTTTTCTCTCATTTACAATCCAACTTCCAGACCTGCAGCAGCAGCAGAAACAGCCGCTCAGATCCTGAAGATGACGAAGGGAAAAAACTTGGATGAGAAGTGTTTATCGTTTTTTCCCTGTGTGGTCTCAGCCCCCACTCCCTATCCATCACCACCACGCCACCCATCCTCTGGCTTCTTTTGGCAAAACACGAGTTAAGCTTTAAAAAAWAATAATAAAAGAGAGAGTGAAGTTGTTGCTGCTTGGAGAGAAAGCATTTCTTTACAAGAACATCTGCACTAAGTTTGCCACTTTCAGCACAAACGTGCTCCAGCAGGGAAGAACCTATAGTTGATGGCTTTCTCTGAAACACTAATTGCACACACACACACACACACACACACACACACACACACACACACACACACACACACAC